>NW_007200434.1:794-10794 GCF_000164805.1 Carlito syrichta | reverse complement strand
GAATTTTCATCTTGGAAAATGGAAGACTTAAATACCATAATTGATGATGTCATTTTCGGTGTGATGCCAACGAAACAGCTCACTCATAAAATGCCTCATTTCTACTTAGTCTTGGCCACATGATGGTACCCTAGGGGGACATATCAGAGTTACCTGAGGGACTTTTCCAACTCCTCCTTTCATCCAGAGCTGGCAGGCTCCCTCCTCTCTTGAGAATTACCCTAACTGATGGGGTGTGTTGTAACCCTCAGGTGTGTTGGGGTGGAAAATAATTTGAAAACAACCAATCAATTGAAAACCTAAACATCTGGCCAATTATCAGCTATTTTCCATTATGCTGATGTAGATGTTATGTTATCAAACATTCGGATAACAGAATTTTCTTCTAAATCCAGTATTTGCCATCATGCAAATGCTGCTTTAGACTCAATGGATTTTGTGGAAATATCTATATTTTTTTTTCTACAGACATACAGAAATGTTAATAGCATAGCAACCTTTTTTTTTTTTTCCTGACCCAGTTCAAAATACGGTGGGCCGTAAAAATATTTCCTATGTTCCGAGAGCATTTTTTAATGAACCTCTAACAGTTATGAAGAAATTTCTGTTCTTAAAACAGAACCTTAACATAAGAGGAACTCATTTGCATTGCAATATGACCAATCAAAATCACATTGCCTCACTCTTTTTGGTTATGTGGCAGAATTATAGCCATTCCTCATACTTTAAGTTGGTAAGAACTGCCAATTTCCTGGGTCTTGACCATAAGAGTTCTAAGATTTCATTCTAATTAGTCCATTGAGAAGGCATTTATCACTGAACTTTCACCCTTGTCCAGACAGGAACAGCCATGTGTTGGGCTCTCTCAGTGGAGTAAATACCGTGCCCGGCTAGAAAAGGCTTCCACAAAGCAATGAAGTGATATTCATCACCTTCCTGTAAAGCATGGGTGGTTACATTTTAGGTTACTAGTCTTGCTTATTTCATTACAGAGTCTGATCAGTTTGTCTGAATTCAATATAATTACACATACAAAACTGTTCTGTTTGACTTCAACAAAATAACTTTATGGAGGGGGCTGAGATTGGAACTGTGAAAAGAGAACTTCTCTATATATGATGGCAAAATTTGGTCTAGTGGAATATTTCAGCTGTTGTTCAAGTCATTTCTGTAAGACTCATGTCTAGTAGGAGTTATAACTATTTTTACAGAGAAACAATGTTCTTTGATAGAAGATCCAGGCAGAGTGAGAGGTTTATAGTCTACTGAGATTTTTTTTACAATCAGTCATGGAATTCTTTTAATCCAGAACACCTGTGGGAAGGGGAAATTCTTGAGCCTTGGATCTGCATGTTCTCATCTAATGGCAAGGTAGAGAACATTGTCCTTTAAAGAGCTGGGAACAACAAATACCCATTCTTATGAATGGATTAAGAAATACTCCCTTGTTTTCCCAAAGTAGCACTGCATTCCAGTCACAAAAGGCCTTTCCCCTCATCAGAGAATTTCGAATTGCTTTTCCTTTGCCTGTCACACTCTCATTGTACCATCTTCTCCCCTCAACTTTCTGTGACTGTTTTTTTCTCAGTTCTTAGGTGTTCGTTTATATATTCCAGTTGAGAACCCTTTACTCCCAAATAGATTCAATCTTTCCTCTACCAACCACCCATTCAACTTTCGCTACCACTGCATCCTGATCATTTTTTTACCATTCCTGTCATTTAAATATCTTCTAAGTGCTTCATTCTATTCCCTTTACCTGAAACTATTGATGTCACATGTATTTCAGAATTTAGAATTTTATTTTTTAATATGAAAGATGATATGGCATATAACCATATGTATCATATGATGTAGTATATAAACAATATTTTAAAGAATCTGGGACAGCACTTTTTAATCAAGAACATTAATATTTCTCTAGTAAAACATACAAGTATTCCCACCAAGTAGGGTGAGTGAATGAATAAACAAATAAATAATGCTTTATTTAATACAGGTTTTACCACTGGAATAATTAAGAAAATATTTTGTTTTCAAAGACTTTTAGATGCCAAAAAATTAATAAAAGGTTATGACTTGTATATATTTATTTGCTTATTTGCTTATGGTCTGCAACTACACTAATCTATAACTTCCATCAAGGCAGGAATCCGTCTGTTTTGTTCATCACTGAATTTCTTTCTAGTACCTGGCACTGTTCCTGGTTATAACAGATATTCAAAAAATATTTATTGAATGAATTGAATGAATGAATAAGCAAAACTACATGATTTTTCTTCTTTTTTACTGAAGGAGTCAATACTTGTTCTTTGTGCTCCCATAAAATACTGTAGTCATAATTAAAAGGCACCTGTGGAAATTCCACAGACATCTTCCCACCTATATTTGTTGTCTTGCCACAGCACTCATGGCACTGGAATATGTGACAATAGAAATCAATTTATTTTCATTTTGGATGTTGGAAGTGTTATTAACCATCTTTGTCTTTTGCACCCAAGCAACTATAATCAGAATTCAAAATGATAATGTTCAGATGAGGGAATTATCCCCTGTATCATCAAAGAAAGGTTAAGTAGCATTACTTTAGTGTTTTTTTTTAAATAGTAATCTCCCCCTAAAATATAAAAGATATTATTCAAAAATGTTATTTGTAAGTCGGTTTTTTGAAATTTAGAAATTTTGTTTCCAATAAAGAAAAAGTAAAAAAAAAAAAAAAAAGAAGAAGAAAGAGTTTGAGAGAGAAACTGAGGAAGAGAGAAAGTGAAAGAAAATTAATTTGTCAAAATGAAAATGTTGGGAAATCTAGGTAAAGTATATGGGACTTCATTGTACTATTTATTCCTTTAACTTTTCTATAAGTTTGAAATGTTCCCAAGTAAAAAGTTGGTGACAATAGAATCAAACAGAATAAAATAAGTAGAAATAAATTTAACCAAAGAAATGTAAGAGTTATAAATGGAAACAATAGGACATTGTTAAAAGAAATTAAAAATCTGAATGAGTGGAACAATATCCTGTGTTCTTGGACTGAAAGACAACATTGTTAAGTTTACAGTACTCATATTGATTTGCACATTTGATACAATATGTCTCAAAATTCCCACTGCCTTTATTCCAGGAATAGACAAACTTATTCCGAAAATCATGTGGTAATACAAGGGTCACAGAATAGTCAAAACAATCTTGAAAAGGAAGAACAATGTTGAAGGACTCACACTTCCTGATTTCCAAACTTACTGCAAAGCTACATGTCCCAGACAGTATGGTATTGGCAAAAGGATAGGTATATAGATCAATGGAATAGAACTGAGAGTCCAGAAACTAGCATATACATCTAAGGTCAACTTGTTTTCAAAAGGTGTGTCAAGACCACTCACTGGGAAAATAATAGACTTTTCAACAGATGGTGCTAGGATAACTGGATATCCATTTGCAAAATAATGAATTTGAATCTCTACTTCAAATAACACACAAAAATTAACTCTAAATGAATCAAAACTTAAATGTAAGAGTTAAAACTCTGAGACTCAGAATAAAACATAAGTATGAATTTTAATGACCTTAGATTAGGCAATAATTTCTTAGATATAACACCAAAAGCACAAGCAACCAAAGAAAAAGTATATAAATTTGACTTCATC
Organism: Carlito syrichta; assembly: GCF_000164805.1. NCBI lineage: Eukaryota > Metazoa > Chordata > Mammalia > Primates > Tarsiidae > Carlito > Carlito syrichta. The sequence goes on along the minus strand of NW_007200434.1, from coordinate 7,150 downwards.
AAAATAAAAACATTTTTGTATCAAAAGACAGTATCAAGAAAGTGAAAAAAAAACCAGAATGGGAGAAAATATTTTTAAATTATATATCTGATAAGACTCTGATATACAGAATATACAAAAAATTCTTACAGCTTAACAACAAAAAAGCAATGTCCAATTTAAAAATGCAATATCCGGGCTCGGTGGCTCAGCCTGTAATCCCGTGCCTTGGGAGGCTGAGGTGACTGGATTGCCTGAGCCCGCAGGTTCGAGACCCGCCTGGGCAACTTGGTGAGACCTCATCTCTACAATAAATTTTTAAAAAATTAGCCAGACGTGGTAGCCCGCGCCTGTAATTCCGGCTACCGGAAGGCTGAGGCGGAATGATCGCCGGAGCCCAGCAGGTTGAGGCTGCGGTGACTGGGAGCGGCCACTGCACTCCAGTCTGGGCGACAGAGTGAGACTCCAAATCAAAAAAAAAAAAAAAAAAATGCAATAGATTTGAATAGACCTTTTCCCAAAGAAGACATATAAAAGACCAATATAAACAGGAAAATATTTTATTATTATTATTAGTCATCAGGGAAATTCAACTTAAAACCACAAGATACCACTTTATACCCACTGGGGTGGCTACATTTTTTTTAAAAATGTGTTAGTGAGGAAGTGAAAAAATTGGAACCCAAATACATTGCTGATGAGAATGTAAAATAGTGAGGAAGCAGTAAAAAAAACAGTCTCATAGCTTCTTAAAAACTTAAACATAGATTTACCATATGACCCAGAAATTTCACTCTTACATATATATCCAAGAAAAGTGAAAACATATGTTCACGCAAAAACGTGTACACAAATGTTGATAACAGCATTATTCAAAATAGCCACAGAGTGGAAACAACCCAAATATTCCTCAACTGATAAATGAAGAAACAAAATGTAATATGTCCATACAGAAAAATATTATTCAGCCATAAATATGAATGAAGTACTGATTCATGTTACTACATGGACAAATCTTGAAAGTATACTAAGTGAAAGAAGCCAGCCACAAAGGCCACTTATTGTATGATTCCACTTATGAGCCGGGCTCGGTGGCTCAGCTTGTAATCCCGCGCCTTTGGGAGGCTGAGGTGAGTGGATTGCCTGAGCCCGCGGGTTCGAGACCCGCCTGGGCAGCGAGCCCTCAACTCTACAATAAATCAAAAAATCAGCTGGGCGTGATAACGCATGCCTGTAATTCCGGCTACTCGGAAGGCTGAGGCGGAGGGATTGCCGGAGCCCAGCAGGTCGAGGCTGCGGTGGCCGGGAGTGGCCACTGCACTCTCCAGTCTGGGCGACAGAGTGAGATTCCAACTCAAAAAAAAAAAAAAAAAAAATTTAAAAAATGATTCCACTTATGAAACACGAAATATAAGTAGAATTAAAGTTTTCATCGAAGGCATTTAAGAGCAGAAATGAAAGGATGACAGGCACAGAGAATAAAAGATAAATACCCATGCTAAACATTATAAATATGCATCTTCTTAGGAGTTAGGATCCTGTACTCTTGTTTACTGCTGCATCCACTGTGCTCTTCAATTCCTAATACAGGGTTTAGTACTAAGCAGGTACTCAATAAGAATTTGTAAAATTAACTAATTAATTAATCATATTCCAGAAGAAACAAACCAGAATAGAAGAACAAAACTAATCACAGTTATCACAGAAAAAACCTCCAAGCTCAATAAATATCAGTGTAGGATTTGAAGGGATTTCTAAAATCAAGACAATTTTTATTAAAGGAGACCCATATACTAGAAAAAAGTTTGAGTTTTAAGAATAAATAACATAACTATAAGCATCCAAGTAGAAAAGATAGATTATGTACAAGTAAACTGACCTCAGACTTCACTTCTACCACACTTAATGACAAAAGACGACAGGAAACAGATTATCACTTAAGAGTTAGAATTTGTCAAAAACCTGCTTGCACTGATAAAGGACTTTGGCAAAGTCTCAGGGTACAAAATAAATGTGCAAAAGACAGTTGCATTCCTATACCAACAATAAGCAGGCAGAAACCCAAATTAAAAGCAATCCGATTCACAACAGCCGCACACACAAAAAAATGAAATACCTCAGCATCTTCCTAACCAGAGAAGTGAAAGATCTTTACAATGAGAACTAACAAAACGCTGCTCAAAGAAATCCAAGAAGCAAACAAATGGAAAAATATTCCATGCTCATGGATAGAAAGAATCAACATTGTTAAGATGTTCATCCTACCAAAGGCAATCTACAGATTCAACGCAATACACATTAAGTTACCAATATCATTTTTCACAGACCTGGAAATGACCATACAGAAATTCATATGGAAATATAAACAACCATGAATAGCTAAAACAATCCTTAGCAAAAGAAACGCAGTAGGAGATACCACACTTCCAGACTTCAAACTTTACTATAATGCTACAGTAATAAAAAAGCCTGATATTGGTACAAGAACAGGCATATAGACTAATGGAACAGGATAGAGATTCCCAAAGCAAAGGCTCAATTTCTCAATCAACTCATCTTTAACAAAGCCTCCAACAACAACCACTGGGGAAACGAGAACCTATTCAGTAAATGGTGCTGGAAAAATTGGCTGATCACATGCAGAAGATTGAAATAGGACCCCTACCCATCGACATACACAAAAATTAACTCTAAATGGATCAAAGACCTAAACGTAAAACCTCAAACTATAAGAATCTTAGAAATGCAGGAGACACCTTTATGGAAATTGGAACTGGCAACCAATTCCTGATCAGAACTCGAAATGCTCATACCTTAAAAAATAAGATACACAAGTGGGACCTCATCAAATTAACAAGCTTCTGCAAAGCAAAAGAAACCATCAAAAGAGCAGGGAGACAGCCCACAGAATGGGAAAATATATTTGCCAACTGTATATCTGACAAAGGCCTAATATCCAGGATCTCCAAGGAACTCAAACATGTTGAAAGGCAAAAAACAAACAGCCCCATTAAAAAGTGGGCAAATGACATGAATAGACACTTCTCAAAAGAATATATACAGGTAGCCAACAGACACATGAAAAAGTGCTCAGTCTCACTCATCATCAGAGAAATGCAAATCAAAACCACACTGAGATGCCCCCTAACCCCAGTAAAAATAAAGAATAAAACAAACAACAACAGATGCTGGCTAGGATGTGGAATAAAAGGAATGCTTCTACACTGCTGGTGGGAATGTAAACTAGGGCAACCTCTTTGGTTGACAGTGTGGCGATTTCTGAAAGGACTAGAAATTGACCTTCCATATGACCCAGCAATTCCCCTATTGGGGATATACCCAGAAGAACTCAAATCATTCAACAAAAAACATACCTGCACACGTATGCTTGTTGCAGCTCTATTCACAATAGCAAAAACATGGAACCAACCATGCTACCTATCGAAGCTGAACTGAATTAAAAAAAATATATACACAATGGAATATTATACAGCCATAAAGAAGGACAAACATATGGACTTCGCAGCAACTTGGATGGATTTAGAGTTGGTCATACTCCATGATCTACCACAGAAGCAAAGAACAGAGTACCATATGTTCTCACTCATAAGCAGACTTTGAACAATTATAATACTATAAGAAAGGGATTGACAGTCATGGGAAATTGTCAGAGGAGGGGCGGTGGGATTGGCAGTTGAGGGAAACTGCTAGGGGAGGAAGGGGCACACCTCATCAACAAGGGTACCTGCATAATCAACATTTGTATACCTAACCCTGAATTGTACTCCACATCTTTATAATAATAAAAAATAAACAAAGTATCAACATAAAAAAAGAGTTAAATACCAAGCCCAGTTATCACTCATGTGCTAAACCAAAGTTCAGAGACTCTCAGCTTAAGAAGAACTCAATATGTCACTTTTGTAACTGTCTGGGGAAAAAAATTTGTAAAGACGAACCCAAGCAAAATGATAAATGAATTCAAGCATAGAAAGGTATTCAAGCATAAAGGCATGGTAACAAGTTAAACAGAGCTAATGCATTGATATAATATGTAATAATTATAAGTATGGTTATCACAATTAATATAAATATCCAAAACTATTTATTGACAGAGAGAAGATACTCATCTACAGCATTTCTGAATCTTTTTCTTGTCATGGCAGACATAGAAGATTATGATATTTTTACAACACACTGGCATGAGTGGATGAGTTGGCTAACAGCCTCAAACCCCACAGGATGGCCCTGTCAGCTGAGGGAGTCACCATCTAGGTACCCTGAAGCCCTGTGTACCCATGCACATAGATTTAGATTTTGCTCTCACTGAGTTGGAAACCCAGGGGAGAATTTTTAATAACAAGTAAATGGTAGGAGAAAAAAAATCATGGAATAAATCTGAATAAAAACTATGCTTTCAATTTGACTAAAGCATATTTTACATAATTGGAATGCACACACATTCACATGAACGTTAATATATTATCTAGGTGGTAGGAAAGTTTGATGTTTTCTTATGCTTTTTCATATTTTTCAGATATTCTTCAATACAATGTTTTTTTATAATCTCCAAAATTCTAGATATTTTTCATAATCTCCAAAATAAAGTCCAATAAGCCTTTAAAAATTGTTTTGTCTTGGTCTAAAATATCAACAGATTAATGAAGCAGAATAGCCTCAAACCAATTCTAATATGTATGTGTGAGTATATACAAATAGAAATAATGTATAAATATACACATATAAATAAAACAAATAAGAATCCAAATATTAGCCAGGGTGTGATGGTGTGCACTTGTAATCCCAGTACTTGGGCAGCTATGGTGGGAGGATCCCTTGAGTCCAGGTGTCTGAGACCATCCTGGGCAACATAGTGAGAACCTGGCTCAAAAAAATAAGAAAAGAAAAGGACTTTAAATATGTAACTATGTTTATAGACTTGGTGTTTGCTATGTAGCATATTCATTAATTTAATAAGGAATGTTATAATGGTAATTATCTTATCTGTAGTACCATTTGCCATTATAATCTCCAAAACTACCTCAATGTTTCTTTTTTCCGGAGTCACACAACCTGTATTCAAACTGAAGCCTCACCACTTGCTAGTCCTGCCCTCACTGTAACTCAGTTCTCCTGTGTTTAAAGTTGGGAAATGACAGCTTCTCTTCATAGGTTGTGGTGAGGTTTAAATGAGGAAGTACAGGTTTGGTCCTTCCAACAGTGTCAGGAACTGAGGAAATCAGGAATAAATATTAAACGTTTGTATCATGATTATCATATCTGAATTGAACATTAGTATTTCTACTGCCCTTTTAATGATAATGTGGATTTTTATGTATTGGCATGGATTGACCTTCACAATACATATTTGTCATAAGAAAGCAGTTTACAAGGTTATACATAGGATATTATTTCTATTCTTAAATATATAGTTACATTTGCATAGCTTTACTTTCTAAAAATATATATATTCAAATGTTAATAGTGTTTATCCACAGGTAATAAAATTTTGAGTTTTTTTTTCCCATTAATCAGTATTTTTTATTATGGTTTTGTGGGGTACAGTTAAGGGTTAGGTGTACAATTACATTTCATTCAGGCTTCCTGTTGATAAGAGGTGTTTTCCCATTCCCAGACAGATATTTGCTACTGTTAATCCCATCCCCCACCCCCGCATAGTTTCCCAGTACCGTCAGCCATTTTCTTATAGTATTACATTGGATGTTCAAGCTCCATTATATGAGTGAGAACATGTGATATTTGGATCTTTGTTTCTGTGAGAGGTCACTCAGTATTATAGACTCTAGTTCCATCCAGGTTGCAGCGAAATTCATGATTTTGTTCTTTTTTATGGCTGCGTAGTATTCCATCGTGTATATGTACCACATTTTTTTAATCCAGACTTCTTTTGATGGGCAGCATGGTTGCTTCCAGGTTCTTGCTATTGTGAACAATGCTGCTATAAACATACGTGTACAGGTATCTTTTTTATAGAGTGATTTGTGTTCTTCAGGGTATATTCCCAGTAGGGGGATTGCAGGGTCATATGGAAGGTCAATTTTTAGAGCTTTTAGGAATCGCCACACTGCTTTCCACAGTGGTTGCACTAGTTTACACCCCCACCAACAGTGTAGAAGTGTTCCCTTTTCACCACACCCTCTCCAGCAGCTGTTATTTTTTGAGTTCTTGATAATTGCCATTCTGACTGGAGTTAGGTGGTATCTCAGTGTGGTTTTGATTTGCATCTCCCTGATGATTTGTGAGGTTGAGCATTTCTTCATGTGTTTGTTGGTTGCTCAGATGTCTTCTTTTGTGAAGTGTCTGTTCATATCTTTTGCCCATTTTATAATGGGGTTGTTTGTTTTCTTCTTTTCTAG
>NW_007200434.1:0-769 GCF_000164805.1 Carlito syrichta | reverse complement strand
GTCAGCCAATTTTCCCAGCACCATTTACTGAATAGGTTCTCCTCTCCCCATTGGTAGTGGTGGGGCTTTGTCGAAGATGAGTTGGTTGAGAAATTGAGGTTTGCTCTGGAATCTCAAATCTGTTCCATTGATCTATATGCCTGTTCCTGTACCAATACCAAGCTGTTTTGATGATAGTAGCTTTATAGTAAAGTTTGAAATCTGGTATTGTGATACCACCTGCTTTGTTTTTTTTACTGAGGATTGTTCTGGCTATTCTTGGATGTTTGTGTTTCCATATGAATCCCTGTGTTGTTTTTTCTAGGTCTGAGAAGAATGTTGTTGGTAATTTAATGGGTATTGCATTGAATTTGTAGATTGCCTTAGGTAAGATGGACATCTTCACAATGTTGATTCTTCCGATCCATGAGCATGGGATATTTTTCCACTTGTTCATGTCAGCTTTGATTTCTTTGAGCAGTGTTTGTAATTTTCATTGTAAAGGTCTTTCATGTCTTTGATTAGGAAGATGCCAAGGTATTTCATTTTTTTTTTTTTTGGCTATTGTGAATGGAACTGTGTTTTTTATTTGGGTTTCTGTTTGTTTATTATTGGTGTAGAGAAATGCGATTGTCTTTTGTACATTTATTTTGTATCCTGAGATTTTGCCAAAGGCTTTTATCAATGTAAGGAGGCCTTTGACAGATTCTCTTGGGTTTTCAAGGTACACCATCATATCATCTGCATAGAGAGATAACTTGACTTCCTCTTTCCTATTTGAATACCTCTG
>NW_007200433.1:0-402 GCF_000164805.1 Carlito syrichta | reverse complement strand
GCAGCATGGTTGTTTCCAGGTTCTTACTATTGTGAACAATGCTGTGATAAACATACGTGTGCAGGTATCTTCTTTATAGAGTGATTTGAGTTCTTCAGGATATATTCCCAGTAGGGGGATTGCGGAGTCATATGGGAGGTTGATATTTAGAGCTTTTAGGAATTGCCACACTGCTTTCCACAGAGGTTGCACTAGCTTACACTCCCACCAACAGTGTAGAAGTGTTGCCTTTTCACCACACCCTCTCCAACAGCTGTCATTTTTTCAGTTGTTGATAATTGCCATTCTGACGGGAGTTAAGTGGTATCTCAGTGTGGTTTTGATTTGCATCTCCCTGATGATTAGTGAGGTTGAACATTTTTTCATGTGCTTGTTGGCTGATCGGATGTCCTCTTTTGTGAA
>NW_007200432.1:0-534 GCF_000164805.1 Carlito syrichta | reverse complement strand
GCCTCAACCTTCCGAGTAGCTGGAACTACAGGCGTGCGCTACCACATCCAGTTGATTTTTTATTTATTGTAGAGATGAGGTCTCGCCAAGTTGCCCAGGTGGGTCTCGAACCCGCGGGCTCAGGCAATCCACTCATCTCACCCTCCCAAAGGCACGGGATTACAGGCTGAGCCACCGAGCCCAGCTGAGCTCGCTTATTTATAACTGCATTCTGAGTTGGTGGTTCACAGCCCTGACTACAATCAGAATCACCGTGCAACCTTTACAAAACTTGAAGGTGGAGGCTGTATGCCTTAAAGTTTCTGTTTTAATTTGAGGGAGTGTTAGTATTTTTTAAAGCTGCTCAATTGATTCTCATGTACAGCAAGGGTTGAGAGCCACAGATATTTCTTAGCTAACATTAGGGTAATTTATCTGCTATAGAATCTTAATATAATTTAAATTGGAAATTTCTTGGAGCAGAAGTTTAAAGGATAATAGAATAATAAAATAAGTGCCCTGGGAAATCATCTAATTCAACCACTACATTTTATA
>NW_007200431.1:0-477 GCF_000164805.1 Carlito syrichta | reverse complement strand
CCATACCATTCCTCTCATTCCTTTTCATTCCATTCCTCTACATTCCATTCCATTCCATTGTATTCTATTGAATCCCACTATTCCATTCCATTCCTCTTCATTATATTCCATTTCATTCCATTCCATTGCTATCTTCTGCATTCCCTTTTCTTCCTTTTCTCTCCATTTCATTCTTTTCCATTCCATTCTTCTATTTTTATTCCATTTTTTAAATTCCTTTCTATTCCTTACCTTGGGATTTCCTTACATTCCAGTCCATTCCACTCCTTTCTTCATTCCTTTCCACTTCATTCCTTTCCACTCCAATACTTCCTTTTCCATCCTTTCTTCTCCATTCCATTCCATTGTATTCCTTTCTGCTCTAAGCCTCTCCATTCTATTCCTCTCCATTCTATTCCTCTCCATTCCGCTATTATGCATTCTATTCATTTCCATTCCATTCCATTCCCAGGCATTCTGTTCCATGTTATTCCTCTC
>NW_007200430.1:0-764 GCF_000164805.1 Carlito syrichta | reverse complement strand
CATGAAATATTTTCCACTTGTTTGTGTCATCTTTGATTTCTTTGAGCAGAGTTTTGCAGTTTTCATTGTAAAGGTCTTTCACGTCTCTGGTTAGGAAGATGCCCAAGGTATTTCATTTTTTTGTGGCTATTGTGAATGGAATTGTGTTTTTTATTTGGGTTTCAGTTTGTTTATTATTGGTGTAGAGAAATGCGATTGTCTTTTGTACATTTATTTTGTATCCTGAGACTTTGCCAAAGGCCTTTATCAGTGTAAGGAGGTTTTTGACAGATTCTCTTGGGTTTTCAAGGTACACAATCATATCATCTGCAAAGAGAGATAACTTGACTTCCTCTTTTCCTATTTGGATACCCCTGATTGCCTCTTCTTCTCTGATTGCTCGAGCCAGGACTTCCAATACTATGTTGAACAGGAGGGGTGAGAGAGGGCATCTTTGTCTTGTTCCAGTTTTCAGGGGAAATGGTTCCAATTTTTGTCCATTCAGGAGTATGCTGGCTGTGGGTTTCTCGTAGATGGCTTTTACTATTTTGAGGTATGTTCCCCGTATGCTTAGATATTCAAGGGTTTTTAGATGTTCAAGGGATGCTGGATTTATCAAAAGCTTTTTCTGCATCTAATGATATAATCATGTGGTTTTTGTTTTGACATCTGTTGATGTATTTAATTACATTTATGGTTTTATGAATGTTGAACCAGCCTTGCATCCCAGGAATGAAGCCTACTTGGTCATGATGGATGATTTTGAGATGTATTGCTGAATCCAC
>NW_007200429.1:0-348 GCF_000164805.1 Carlito syrichta | reverse complement strand
CCATCCATTCCTCCCCATTCCATTCCGTTCCTTTCCTTTTCTCTCTTTTCCATTCCATTCAATTCGATTCTTCTCCTTTCCATTCCTTCCTTTCCATTCCATTGAATTGCATTCAATGTCTCTCCATTCCCCTGCATGTCATTCCTCGTAGCATTCCATTCCATTCCATTCCATTCCATTCCATTCCATTCCATTCCATTCCTCTCCATTCCATGGCTTTCCACTCAATTCCATCCCTCTCCATTTTATTCCATTTCATTCAATTCATATCCATTCCTCTACATTCCTTTTTATTTTATTCCATTCCTTTCCATTTCTCTAAATTTCATCCCATTTCATGCCATTACT
>NW_007200428.1:0-414 GCF_000164805.1 Carlito syrichta | reverse complement strand
TCCATCCCTCTCCATTTTATTCCATTCCATTCAATTCATATCCATTCCTCTACATTCCCTTTTATTTTATTCCATTCCTTTCCATTTCTCTAAATTTCATTCCATTTCATGCCATTACTGTCCTTTCCATGAAATTTCATTCCATTACTTTCCACTACTTTCCATTTCAGTACTGTCCTTTCCATGAAATTTCATTCCATTACTGTTCATTCCTCTCCATTCCTCTCCATTCGTCTCCATTCCTCTATGATCAATTCAACTCCATTCCACTCCATTCATTTCGTCTCCATTTCATTGCATACCCTTCCATTCCATTCCATACCTCTCCATTCCATTTCTTTTCCTTTTATTGCATTCCATTCCATTTTATTCCTCTCAGTTCCATTTTATTCCTCTCAATTCAATTCCATTGCA
>NW_007200427.1:0-449 GCF_000164805.1 Carlito syrichta | reverse complement strand
TGGGGCGAGTAGATGAGATAGCACCACCTGCTGGCGATTCAAGGTAACAACACCGAAACGGGAGACACAAGCTTGATAAAGACATAGACCAAACTGCTGAACGGAGGTTAATCTGAACTGTCCTTCACAGCAGATCAAGGGAACTGACCCTAACTGCAAACTAACTTACCAGCTTGAAAAGAAAACTAGAAATCAGACCTGAAAGGACATTGGACTTAAACGAAATGTCTCAGAGTGTGCTTCATTGATTCTATTAGTTTAATGACTTAATTCTATTCCTACTGTATTGTTCCCTTTTTTCTCTTTTCCTTTTCCTTTTCTTCTCTTTTCTTCTGTCTGTAAACCATGTCTTTGTATAGAGGAACAGCACACTAATAAGGTGGTTGGATGGATAGCTGGTATGTTAGCATCACTATATGTTTTATTTTTGTTTGTATGAGAGTTGGTTC
>NW_007200426.1:0-1992 GCF_000164805.1 Carlito syrichta | reverse complement strand
CCAGTAGTGGCTCTAGAAAGCCCAAAATATAGGTAACATCTGGATTGGATGAATTTCCGCAACATGGCAGTGAACACCTCATATCAGCTGGTAGGTGGAAGGCCGACAGTTTTCTGGGCACCTGTCAGGTGGACAAGGGCTGATATTTCAGCTATACTGAATGAGCTGACCTTCAGGAGATGCACAGCAGGTAAATTGTCTCTAGATTGACCTTTGAATAAAATGACAGCATTAGAGTGATAGTATTGGGTTCACTGCTACTTAGCAAATACTTTTTCCCAGTCTGTAGGCTGTCTCCCTGCTCTCTTGATGGTTTCTTTGGCTTTGCAGAAGCTTGTTAGTTTAATGAGGTCCCACTTGTCTATCTTATCTCTTATGGCCTGTGGGTGTTGGGTTTTGTTCAGGAATTGGATGCCAGTTCCGATTTCCATGAGGATATGTCCTTCATTTTCTAAGGTTCTTATGATTTGAGGTTTTACATTTAGGTCTCTGATCCATTTAGAGTTAATTTTTGTGTAAGGGGATAGATAGGGGTCCTGTTTCAATCTTCTGCATGTGGTCAGTCAGCTTTCCCAGCACCATTTACTGAATAGGTTCTCCTCTCCCCAGTGGTAGGTGGTGGAGGCTTTGTCAAAGATGAGTTGGTTGAGAAATTGAGGTTTTGCTTCTGGAATCTCAATTCTATTCCATTGTTCTATGTGCCTGTTCCTGTACCAAGACCAAGCTATTTTGATTATTATAGCTTTATAGTAAAGTTTGAAGTCTGGTAATGTGCTACCTCCTGCTTTTTTTTTTTTTTTTTTTTTTTTGCTGAGGATTGTTCTGGCTATTCTTGGTCATTTTTGTTTCCATATGAATTCCTGTGTTGTTTTTTCTAGGTATGAGAAGAATGTTGCTGGTAATTTGTTGGGTATTGCATTAAATCTGTAGATTGCATCTTTGATTTCTTTGAGCAGTGTTTTGCAGTTTTCATTGCAAAGGTCTTTCAAGTTCTGGGTAGGAAGATGCCAAAGTATTCATTTTTTTATTTGGCTAGTGTGAATGGAATTGTGCTTTTTATTTGGGTTTCTGTTTGTTTATTATTGGTGTAAAGAAATGCGATTGTGTTTTGCACATTTATTTTACATACTGAGACTTTGCCAAAGTCCTTTATCAGTGTAAGGAAGTTTTTGACAGATTCTCTTGGGTTTTCAAGGTACACAATCATGTCATCTGCAAAGAGAGATAACTTACTTCCTCTTTACCTATTTGGATACCCCTGATCCACTTCTCTTCTGTGATTTCTCTAGCCATGACTTCCAATACTATATTGATCAAGAGGGGGAGAGTGGGCATCCTTGTCTTGTTCCAGTTTTCAGGGGAAATGGTTCCAATTTTTGACCATTTAGGAGAATGCTGGCTGTGGGTTTCTTGTAGATGGCTTTTACTATTCTGAGGTAAGGTCCCCGAGTGCCTAGATATTCGAGGGTTTTTATCAAGAAGTGGTGCTGGATTTTATCAAAAGCTTTTTCTGCATCTAATGATATAATCATGTGGTTTTTGCTTTGACATCTGTTCATGTATTAAATTACATTTATGGTTTTACGAATGTTGAGCCAGGCTTGCATCCCAGGTATGAAGCCTACTTGGTCATGATGGATGATTTTTGAGATGCATTGTTGAATCCGGTTTGCTAGGATCTTGTTGAGAATTTTAGCATCTATGTTCATCAAAGATATTGGCCTGTACTTCTCTTTCTTTGTTGGGTCTTTACTTGGCTTGGGAATCATTGTGATGCTAGCTTTGTAAAATGATTTGGGGAGAGTTTCATCTTTCTCAATCATCTGGAATACCTTCAGTGGGATTAGTATCAGCTCCTCTTTAAATGTCTTGTAAAATTCTGCTGGAAAGTCATCTGGTCCAGGGCTTTTTTTTTTTTTGTAGGTAGTTTTCTTGTTACGTAGTCAGTTACCTTGATTGTTATTAGTCTATTTAGGGTCTCAAGTTCTCTGT
>NW_007200425.1:0-431 GCF_000164805.1 Carlito syrichta | reverse complement strand
ATATTCAGTGATTTATCACAGAAACAAAGAACAGAGTTCCATATGTTCTCACTCATAAACGAAGCTTGAACAATTATAATGCTATAAGAAAGCGATTGGCTGTATTGGGAAACTGTCAGGGGGTGGGTGGGATGGGACTGGCAGTTGAGGGAAACTGCTAGGGGAGGGAGGGTCATACCTCATCAACAAGGGTACCTGCATGATCAATGTTTATACACCTAACCCTGAATTATACCCCACATCTTTATGATGAAAATTTAAAAAAATAATAAAGACTGAGACAAGAAAATAAATAAAGTTTGGGGAGTTCTGGTTTAGGACAGTTCTTCCTATGGCAATGCCTAAATAGGACTGGGTAGGATTCCTGATATGAAAGTTGACAGTCATTGGACACAGGTTCAGAGGGGTGAGTTTTGAAGGGAACATTGGAC
>NW_007200424.1:0-1234 GCF_000164805.1 Carlito syrichta | reverse complement strand
GATATTGTATCATGCTAGGCAGAAATATGACCTTGATATTGTTTTTATTTGGAGGTTGAGTATGGTTTGAGAAAATCCATTTGGGTGCTTAGCTGACAAGGAGTAGAGTTAAAGTTGTGAACTTTGTTTGTCAACTACAGATATTGATCATAAATTATTCTGGTGTTTGTTTCTGTGATGGTGTTCTGAATTCATCATTATACTATCATACAGAATAATTTGGTCACCCTAAAAGTCTCTTTTGTTATACTTATTTAACTTGCAACCACCCAACTCATGCCAAAACCTTATTAACCACTGAGCTGTTTACTCACTGTATTATTATTTTCAGAATGCCATAAAACTGGAATCATACATTAGTCAAGCTTTTCATATTAATTTAAGTTCCTCAATGTTCTTTTTTGGCTTGATAGTTCATTTAGTTGTATTGATGAAAAATATTTTGTTGTATGGATTTACCACAGCTTTGTCTATGTACATGTTAAAGTGTATCTTGGTTGCTTCTAGTTTAGACAAATATAAATACAATTGTGATAGACACTCGTGTGCAGGGTTTAATGTGTACATTACTTTCTAATTCAATAGAGTAAATACCTAAGAATATGCTAAATGCATCACATAAAAATACTATACTGTCTTTGTAACCAACTGCCAAAAATCTTCTAAAGTTGCTCTGCCATTTTTTTATTTTTGGCAGAAAAGCAAAAGTTATTTATTAAAATGTGAGTATTTATTCTGACATGTTTAAGCTTCAGTCTCCTTTAAAGTACTTTCTTTTTGATGTGCATATTGAGATCTTTTTCCACTGCTCATAACAGTTTTTTAACTTGTCGATTTTGTTACCTTTTATTGCTTTTGTCATTTTTTATTTTGTCATTTTTTTATTTCAACTCTTCCACATTGGAAGTCCCTTAAGGATTATTTTAATCAAGAAAAACAGTCAGTCAGGCTCGGTGGCTCAGCCTGTAATCCCATGCTTTGGGAGGCTGAGGTGAGTGGATTGCCTGAGCCCATGGGTTCGAGACCCGCCTGGGCAACTTGGTGAGACCTCATTTCTACAATAAATAAAAAAATCAGCCGGGCATGGTAGCATGTGCCTATAGTTCTAGCTACATGGAAGGCTGAGGTGGAAGGATCGCCAGAGCCCAGTAGGTCGAGGCTGCAGTGGCTGGGAGCAACCACTGCACTCCTGTCTGGGCAACAGAGTGAGACTCCAACTCAAAAAAAAAAGAAA
>NW_007200423.1:0-360 GCF_000164805.1 Carlito syrichta | reverse complement strand
CCTTTCCTCTCCATTCCATTCCTCTCCATTCCATTCCATTGTACTCCATTCCATTCAATTGCTATCCCTCAATCCCTCTCCAATTCATTCCTCTCCATTCCATCCCTCTTCATTCCATTGCACTCCATTCCTCTCCTTTGTTCTGCAATCAATTTCTTACTATTCCATTCCTCTCCATTCCATTTCATTCCATTCCATTCATCTTCATTCCATTGCACTCCCTTCCATCCCATTCCTCTCTTTCATTCCCTTCTATTCCTTTCTTCTCCTTTCCTTTCTGTTCAATGCCAATCCATTTCCTTCCACTCCATTCTATTTTTCTCCGTTCTATTACTCTTCCTTCCATTCCATTCCTCTCTA
>NW_007200422.1:0-315 GCF_000164805.1 Carlito syrichta | reverse complement strand
ACCTCTTCTTCCTCCATTATTTTCCTCTTTTATACCCTCTTTTTAATCTAGGGACCAAGCCCACATACTACTGCACGGACAGATTGTAAGGCAGAGCGAAATAGGTTCCAGTGTGCTTATACACTTGTTCGTGGATGCTAGAATCAACATATACATTCTGAACCACAGCTTCTCCCTCAGCTAAACCTCAAAACTGCAAAAAGTACAGTGCACAGCTCACCCCCCAACCTCAAAAGTGAACAAAGCCAGAAGACGCTCATAAGGAAGAACAGGATATTGCAGAAGTAAAACAAAAGCAACCCCACCTTCCCTCAA
>NW_007200421.1:0-372 GCF_000164805.1 Carlito syrichta | reverse complement strand
CAACTCTATAAGAACTCTATGATAGGGATGATCTCTCACATTTCAATAATTAGCCTGAATATGAATGGACTAAATGCACTACTGAAAAGACATAGAATGGCACAATGGAAAAAATATCACCAGGCAACAATATACAGCCTTCAAGAGACCCATCTCACTAGAAAGGACATGCACAGACTCAAAGGAAGAGAATGGAAAACAAATTTTCAGGCGAATGGAACACAAAAGAAAGGAGGAATCACGATACTAATTTCAGACAAAATACCATTTAAACTATCAAAAATCAAAAAAGATACAGAGGGCCACCACATAATGATAAAAGTTTCACTCCATCAACAAGAAATATCTATCCTAAACATATATGCACCTAAC
>NW_007200420.1:0-1378 GCF_000164805.1 Carlito syrichta | reverse complement strand
AAAAGTAATTAGGATGGAAGCTGCTCTAGAGTAATCTCAACCTGACTGACATTAAAATCACCTGGGAAGCTATAAAAATACCTCAATGCCTAGGTCATACCAGACCAATTAAATCAGAACCTCTGGAGGGAAAGCACAGACATTATTATTTTTGAAACTCCCTAAGGAATTGCAAATGCCCAGATAAGATTGGAAAAATCTGTACCTTGGAGCAGTGGTTCTCGAACTTGAATGTGCATATCAATCACCTAGAGATTGTTCAACTACAGACTGCTGGGCCCCAGTCCCAGAGATTCTGATTCAAAAGCTCTGGAATATGACTGAGAATTTATATTTCCCATTAATTCCTGGGAAATGCTGACATGGCTATCCTGAACACCACACTTTGAGAGACAAGGTTCTAATGGCTTTGCCTGCTCGACCAAAGCCCTGCCACCATATTTAGCAACTCTTCCTTGTCCCTGGTCTCCCTAATCAAATAATTTGAAAAATCATCCCCTTTATCAACCTTTGCAAAGATCCCTTCCTCTCTATGCAGCTATCTCCAAATACCAAATATTCCCACCCTCTTAGGCAGTAACCACCAGCCATCAGAACAGCTTCCTCCAACTTCTTCCATGATTTTTTCATCTCCTTTTGTCTTCAATTTCTTTGTGATTACAGATGTGGTTCTACAGAGTACAGGACTCCAAACACTCTATTGAAACAAGAATAAATGCTCTGTTGCATAGTTCAATCCTAATGTTTATGCTGTGGGGAAACCAGATGCATTCATGACTTTTCACACTTTGCTTTTTATCCTGCATGGGTCAGATGCAGTGACTCTTCTCTATTATAAAGCATTTGGTTATCAGGTTCTATAAATACATTTGTTTTGAATAAAAATCAAGTCAAGCCAGTAAATAACACAAAAACGGGCAACAATATTTGACCACAGCCCTGTCTTAGTGCCTCCTGAAACCAGGGTATTTCACAGGAGAATTGAAAATAGGGCCCCTTTAATCCTTGCTTCTTGCATTTCATTCAGTGAGTCAGAGAGTTTTTCAAAACTTATATGAAGACTCATACCTTGACCCCAAGTACTTTTCCTTCTGAAAAGGAAGTTTGGCGATTCAGACAAAAATTAACTTTCCTGTTTAAGAGAGTCTGAAGAAGCTGGGCTTGGTGGCTCAGCCTGTAATCCCACGCCTTTGGGAGGCTGAGGTGAGTGGATTGCCTGAGCCCGCGGGTTCGAGATCTGCCTGGGAAGGTGAGACCTCATCTCTACAATAAAATCAAAAAATTAGCCGGGCGTGGTAGCGCGCGCCTGTAATTCTGGCTACTCGGAAGGCTGAGGCGGAAGGATCGCCGGAGCCCAGCAGGTCGAGGCTGCGGTGGC
>NW_007200419.1:3091-15995 GCF_000164805.1 Carlito syrichta | reverse complement strand
CACAAATTAATAGCCTAACAAGCCACCTAAGGAAGCTGGAAAAGCAAGATCACAAAAACCCTAATTTCAGCAGAAGAATCCAGATCACCAAAATAAAAGCCCAAATCCAGGACATAGAAGACAAAAAGACAATACAAAAAATCAATGAAAAAAAAGCTGGTTCTTCAAAAGGATAAACAAGACTGATGGTCCCCTAGCTAGACTGACAAAGAAAAAGAAAGAAAAAATCCAAATAAGCACAATTAGAAACACAAAAGATGAAGTCACATCTGACCCTGAAGAAATACAAAAGATCATCAGAGACTATTATGTACACTTGCATGGAAACAATCTTGAAAACCTCAAGGAAATGGAGAACTTTCTGTCATCACACAGCCTGCCTAGGTTGAAACAAGAAGAAATTGAGACCCTAAATAGACCATTAACAATCAAGGAAATTGACTATGTAATAAGAAAACTACCTACAAAAAAAAGCCCCAGACCAGATGGCTTTCCAGTAGAATTCTACAACACATTTAAGGAGGAACTGATTCCAATCCTACTGAAGCTATTTCAGGCGATTGAGAAAGATGGAACCATCCCCAATTATTTTATGAAGCTAACATCACATTGATACTCAAGCCAGGTAAAGATCCAACAAAAAAAGAGAACTACAGGCCAATATCTTTGATGAACATAGATGCTAAAATTCTCAACAAGATCCTAACCGGATTCAACAACACATCTCAAAAATCATCCATTATGACCAAGTAGGCTTCATCCCTGGTACGCAAGGCTGGTTCAACATTCATAAACAATAAATGTAATTAAATACATCAACAGATGTCAAAACAAAAACCACATGATTATATCATTAGATGCAGAAAAAGCTTTTGATAAAATCCAGCATCTCTTCTTCATTAAAACCCTCGAACATCTAGGCATACAGGGAACATACCTCAAAGGAGTAAAAGCCATCTATGAGAAACCCACAGCCAGCATACTCCTAAATGGACAAAAATTGGAATCACTTCCCCTGAAAACTGGAACAAGACAAGGATGCCCACTCTCACCCCTCCTGTTCAATATAATATTGGAAGTCCTGGCTAGAGCAATTAGAGCAGAGAAGGCAATCAGAGGTATCCAAATAGGAAAAGAGGAAGTAAAATTATCTCTCTTTGCAGATGACATGATCGTGTACCTTGAAAACCTAATAGAATCTGTCAAAAACTTCCTTACACTGATAAAGGCCTTTGGCAAAGTCTCAGGATATAAAATAAATGTGCAAAAGACAATTGCATTTCTTTACACCAATAATAAACAAACAGAAACCCAAATAAGAAGCACAATTCCATTCACAATAGCCACAAAAAAAAAAAATGAAATACCTTGGCATCTTCCTAACCAAAGACGTGAAAGACCTTTACAATGAAAACTACAAAACTCTGCTCAAAGCAATCAAAGATGACACAAACAAGTGGAAAAATATCCCATGCTCATGGATTAGATGAATCAACATCATGAAGATGTCCATCTTACCTAAGGCAGTCTACAGATTCAATGCAACACCTATCTAATTACCAGCAACATTCTTCTCAGACCTAGAAAAAACAACACAGGAATTCATATGGAAACACAAATGACCAAGAATAGCCAGAACAATCCTCAGCAAAAAAACCAAAGCAGGTGGTATCATATTACCAGACTTCAAACTTCACTATAAAGCTACGATCATCAAAACAGCTTGGTATTGGTATAGGAACAGGCATATAGACCAATGGAATAGAATTGAGATTCCAGAGGCAAGACCTCAATTTCTCAACCAACTCATCTTTGACAAATCCTCCACCACCTACCACTGGGGAGAGGAGAACCTATTCAGTAAATGGTGCTGAGAAAACTGGCTGACCACATGCAGAAGACTCAAACAAGACCCCTATCTGTCCCCATACACAAAAATTAACTCTAAATTGATCAGAGACCTAAATGTAAAACCTCAAACCATAAAAACCTTAGAAAATGAAAAACATACCCTAATGGAAATTGGAACTGGCATCCAATTCCTGAACAAAACTCAAAATCTAAAGGCCATAAGGGATAAGATAGACAAGTGGGTCCTCATTAAACTGACAAGCTCCTGCAAAGCCAAAGAAACCATCAAGAGAGCAGGAAGACAGCCTAGAGAGTGGGTAAAGTATTTGCGAACTCCAGGTCTGACAAAGGCTTAACATCCTGGATCTACAAGGAACTCAAACGTGCTGAAAAGAAAAAAACAAACAACCCCATTATAAAATGGGCAAAAGATATGAACAGACACTTCACAAAAGAGGACATCCGAGCAGCCAACAAACACATGAAGAAATGTTCAACCTCACTAATCATCAGGGAGATGCAAATCAAAACCACACTGAGATACCACCTAACTCCAGTCAGAATGGCAATTATCAACAACTCAAAAAATAACAGCTTCTGGAGAGGGTGTGGCGAAAAGGGAACACTTCTACACTGTTTGTGGGAGTGTAAATTAGTGCAACTTCTGTGGAAAGCAGTGTGGCAATTCCTAAAAGCTCTAAACATCAACCTCCCATATGACCCTGCAATCCCCCTACTGGGAATATACCCTGAAGAACTCAAATCACTCTATAAAAAAGATACCTGCACGTGAATGTTTATTGCAGCATTGTTCACAATAGCAAGAACGTGGAACCAACCACGCTGTCCATCAAAAGAGAACTGGATTAAATAAATGTGGTTCATATGCACGATGGACTACTATGTAGCCATAAAAAAGAACAAAATCATGAATTTTGCAGCAACCTAGATGGAGCTAGAGTCTATAATACTAAGTGACCTCTCACAGAAACAAAGATCTGAGTATCACATATTCTCACTCATATAGTGGACCTTGATCATCCAATGCACTACAATAAGAAAATGACTGACAGTGTTGGGAAACTATTGGGGGAGAGATGGGTCTAATGGTAGTAAACATCTGTCTGAAGACGGGGAGACACCTGTTATCAACAAGGGGGCCTGAATGAAGCGTATTTGTATACATAACCCTTAACTGTACCCCACAATATCAAAATAAAAAATATTGATTTAAAAAAAAAATCTGGAAGGTATGTTCAAAATAAAGATTCTGATTCAGTAAGTCTTGGGTGGAACCAGAGATTCTGCATTGCTAATATGTAACCAGGTGATGCAGATGGTGTCACTCTGGAGTCTACACTTTGAATAATTAATAAAGCTCTATTGTTGATAACCCTATTTTCTATGAAAGGTCATGTGATGGTTAATTTTATATGTCAACTTGACTGCTCCACGGGATGCCCAAATAGCAGAATAAATGTTATTTCTGGATATGTCTGTGAGGGTGTTTCCAGATGAGATTATTACTTGAATCAGTGGATAAACTAGAATAGATTGCCTCCATAATGTGGGTGGACATGATACAAAATTTTAGACCTAAACAGAACAAAAGATGGAGGAAGAAGAAAATGTTTCTTTTTTCTGTCTCACTGCTTGATCTGGGACATCTCATCTCATCTTCCTCAGCTCCCGGACTTGGATTGTGATAGAGATTGAACTGAACCTGTATATAATTTTGGAGAGAACTGGCATCAATAAACCATGAAAGTTTGATGTACTTTTTTATACTATTAAGTGAGATTCTGTTTTTCTCTTAGCTAATAACATTTTTATCAGAAATAAATAAATATTATAATCAGATATTTTTTCAGTATCCATGATAATAATGTAATTTTTATTATTTGTTTCACTGACATGACGACATATCAATAGGGTGTTCTAACGTTGGTTCCTCATTATCTTACCAGACTAGATCTTAATTGGCTACATTTTTATTACCTGATTAATAACTTTCAAGACTCCTTTTGCTAATATTTCATTAATAATATTCTTAAATGAGTCCTATTTTTAGTTTTTCTTTAAATTTTTGCTAAAGAGTTATATTGTCTTCTAGAAACAACACAGCTTTTTTCTTTTTCTATGCCTTGGAACCATATCCAGGAAACAATTATTTGTATTTTTCTTTCTTTTCGTAAATTTGGAAGAGATTCTAATACAAGGTGAATCTGGGACTTTCCTTGAACAATCTGGAATATCAGTTATTAAATGTCTTTTCTGATTATTAATATTTTAAATCACTGATTTTGAGGAGATCATTTTTGTTAATTTATATTTTCTTAGAGCACTATGTATTTCAGTAAGTTTTCAGGTATTAATATAGGCATTCCTTTCTTAGATTTCTAGATAGCTGTTTATTTATCCTTGTCTATTTTAGCTTAATTTGTTTGTGTATTTTTTGCATTTTTCCTTTCTTTTTTTCTGCTTAATTGTACTACTTAGAGGCTCTCAACTACAGTGTGCTTCTCTGATTGCTTTTATGAGCTGGTTATTTTAAAAATTATCTATTTGCTTCTTTTAAAATATATCAGTTTCTGCCATAATTTGCATTCTTTTTTTCCTCTGGCTAATCTCATATTTGTAGTTTTGAAAATGTAGTCTAACTATAAGCAATTTATTGCTGCTTAATAATAAAAAATTAAGAAGCTCAAAAGTTCAACTTGCACATCACTGATTCAATTTTTACAGTATGGATTCTTCTCTTTACTGCTTTCAAAGCAGTTTTAAAATTAGTTATTGTATCTTTAGTTTCCTTTCATTTTTTCCTTATCTCATTCAGCTCCTTTTGCCCTTCTGTCTGGCTCCCAGCTAGCTCCGTTTTATATCTCAGTCTGTTGTCTTATCCTCTCATCTTTCATCTCTTGTTTCATGGTGTTCAATTCTTTTTCTTTTTACTGCAAGACAAAGCAGGCACTTTCTAAAATCTACTTCTTTATTCTGAAGGTTTGTAAAAAATTTTAAAGTAGGTTTTTCCTCTGATTTTGAGGTGCTGAGTTCACCTCATCTTATTGTGAGTACCTTTTTATAGGCTACAGATTATGATTTTTTTCCCTCTCTACCACAAATAGTGAGATTATTATCAATAACCAATATTTCTCCAAAATAAAGTGTGTATATTAGCCTGTTCTTCTGACATTTCAGTTGCTATCAGTGCCCATTGTATCTGGTAGCAGGCCTGCTGAGCCAGGGAAAAGTTGGGTAATGTCAGGGGAAAGAGAAAACAACTGTTGGTGCCTACTGAGTGTTTTATTTGGAGATGCTCTTAGACTTTTTCGTGGAATTACTTTCCAATGCTTTTACTTTTACTAGAGAAAGGGATTCCAAGGCATATGTTTCCTTCATTTTCCATAGGTTATCCCTGACTCTAGTTCTTGCCTCTGTCAATCAGGTTCACTTGCTAAATCCAAATACTCCTTTCTTACCTCTGTGCTTTTAATCTTTTTGCTGTTGTTGCTGTTGTTTATTAAATTCTCAATTAAACCCTATCTAGAAAATATCTAGCTGAAATTCTGCTGTACCATTTGTGGATAAATTATACCTCCCATTAGCTCTGAATATTCATGCATGAATTCTCTAATTTTTTTATCATTTAAATAATTTTACAAAGTATATGGAACAGAAAACATCTGCCACTTGGGCTCATTATGAATCTCCAGCCAGTATGTAAAAATTAGGCTTATGTAAATGTTTATATTTTGTTGAAAACACATGTCCATGGATGAATGTGATTAAAATTGTAATACTTCATAATGTTGAATTATTAAGAGATATAGAATCTATATTTTTTTGAGTTACATATATGTATTATTCTGGGTTCCCAAGAGAAACAGAATCAAAATGGATATGTGTGTGTTTGTGTGTATGTGTGTATGCATTTACATCCATATATATACATGTGTGTGTATGTGTGTGTGGGTAAACATATTTATTACAACATTAGACATGCAGTTATAGAGGCTGAGAAGTCCCAAGATATGAAGTCAGCCATCTGGAGATATAGGAGAGCTGATGTTATAAGTTCTAGTCCAAATGTACATTTGAAGATATAAGAAGATCAATGTCTCAACTTCAAGACAATCAGCTAGAATGAGTAAATTTTCCCTTATTCAGCTTTTTGTTCTATAAAGGTCTTCAACTGAGTTAATGATGCCCATTCACATTGGAGTGAGTCTACCAATGCAAATGTTAATCTCATCCAGAATCACTCTCACAGACACACCCAGAATAATGCCTTACCAAGTATCTGAGCACTCTGAGGCCCAGTCAAGTAGCCACATTAAAATTAACCATCACACCATCTTTTACTTCTGACTTCATGAATTTTCACTATTCACACTGTGGACTATGAAAAGTAAGAGATCACATGTCACCATCCATCAGTTAAATCTTTGTTAGAATAAACATACACATCATCATGACAGAGAATTGCTGTTTTACAGACATTTTGCACGAATGTTTTTAAGATGAATTGGTGGGACTGTGGCTTAAACTCTCAGGGTAAATCTCAGTCTGCCATGTGACAGAGTTGCACGGGGGGGTATAGAAAAGTCAAATTGCACATCTAGGAGAGAAAGACTCTGAGTGTAGGTTCGAAAATAACCATGAGAATATATGTGAAAACAGCATTTGGAAGTCAATTTTCATACCTGCTTTCTATTCTGCAGTCAGTTTTCTCACTAGGAATATCACATATTCAGCAAAAATTTGTAAAGGGATAAAAATAAGGTGAACACAAACACAGAGAAACTGAAAAACTCGCTCAAGTTTTTTGATATGTCAGCCTATCTCCATTCTCTTCTAATATCTGCATTTTACTCACAGTATTCTGAGTCAAGATTCATGTTTGCAGTTATACAGAATTCAGTCCATTTCCAGCAGAGCCCAGCAAGGATTTTATCTGCTTTTCTCTTTAGATTTTAAAAACTGAAACATACCTTGGGAATTGTCCAAATGGTGACGCAGTTTTAAAATTGCAAATCACAAATGCAAATGAAAATATATGGTTTACAAGGTTTATATTGCACTGTTTACTCTTCAAGATAGAGTTTCCTTATTTTTAATGGCCTAGCTTAATGATCTGAAATACTATATATAGCACATATGTTGGCATATAAGTGAACAAACCTTTGCATTTTGTTACTTCCCATCCTCAGTCCTTGAAATTCCAGACTTAATATTGCAGGGTTGGAAGCTTTTTATTCTACAATGTGAATTGTGCAAGTGTCTATCTATGTACAGGCACAATCCATTTTAAATATCCACAAATTTCCCTAAAGTCCCAAGTGGTTTCCTTGGCAACAAGGCTGCTGAAATGTAAAGAGCTAAGGTAGTTAAGATATTGCCTATCATTCTCCCTCTCTAGGTTATTTTAAATAGCTGCAATTTTCTTTGCACATTTGAAAAAATCCACAGTAGTTGGTGATGCAAAGACGAATATGAAAGACATTAGAGAATAGTAGTACATCAGAGTCTAATTTGTGTGGACAAATTATTACTTTTACTACTCCCTGATTTGTAGAGTACCATTTTCATGTACCAAATTGTAGTACAAAAGAAGAGCAAACCATAAATACATCAGAATAATTTTTAGATAGAATGAGATAAAATATCTGCAAATAGCTTTTGACAATAGAGGCAGTGATTAGCAATGGCAAGGCATCTATGCAACGTCTTTTCAATTCACCAAGAATAGCAAGCATGTAATGAGGCCAGACCTTGGTACAATGAGTAGAAGGAAATTAAACACCGAGGTGGAAAATATATATTCCCTACAACCTTTTCACTAGATGAAACTTCAAATGCCTATACATGCATTTAGTGGATTATTTTATAAGTAGTCTTCGTCAATTATTTCAGTCATTATTATTTTCTCTGGTTTGTCAATATGTCTCTCACTCTACTTCCTCACAATGGCTTAGCATGGTGTAAGAATTATTTATGTCCAGTCCATGGTACACATACCACAGGGATTATTGAAACTAAGGGATATCTCCCACTGTTAGATATTTTGTGGATTAAACTGCAAAATTTCCTTCCAATGTCTCCTATTATGCCTTCATTTCCCATATCTGCCTGAGGGCCCTAGGGCATATGTCTAGCAGCAACGACTCCCCTGAATACCACCCAATCATGAAAATAGTCCATTACAAATTATGAGCCAATATTTAGCACACCCTATCTGACACTTCTATAAACCCAGTAATCAAAGCCTTTGGGAAAACCAAATATAATTTTGTATTGATAAATCTCAGTTATTTTGAACACATGTCTTCCTCCTTACTAACTGCCCATAATATTGGGTAGCTTCATTCCAAATCAGAAATTTGGAAAAAGACAAATGTTAATTTTTATTCCTAATAGTCATCTTGTGTGTATGATTAAAAAAATGAAATGTGATGGCTCCCAATGAGATGTTTATGTGAGGTTTGTATTGCTCTGTTTACTCTTCAAAAGAGAGTTTCCTTATTTTTAATGACTTAGCTTAATGAACTGAAATACTTTATATAGCAAATATGTTGGCATTTAAGTGAACAAACCTTTGCATTTTGTTATTTTCCATCCTCAGTCCTTGAAATTCCAGACTTAATATTGCAGGACTGGGAGCTTTTTATTCTATGGTGTGAATCTGTGCCACCTCAACAGACTGTATTATTCCTAATTAATAGTTCAACTTCCCAGGGGTTCCAAGTGAGATTCAACATGTGCCAGTCTGGTTCCTTTTTATCTCTCCCTCCTTCCTTCCCTCCCTCCCTCTGTCTCTTCCTCCCTCTCTCTTCCTCCCTCCCTTTCTTCCTTCTTTCCTTTATTTCTCCCTCCCTCCCTCCTTCCCTCCCTCTTACCCTCCTTTCCTCTCATTTTATTTCTCTTCCTCTTTTCTTCCTTTCTCCCTCCCTTTCCCTTGCCCTTCTCTCTTTTCTCCTTCCTTCCTTTCTTCCTTCTTTTCTTCTCTTTTCTTTCAAACAACACTTGGTTCCAAGGGAAATGCAGTACTAGAATACAGTATATTTTAACAAATAATTACAGTAAATTGGTGACTACAAATAGTCACAAGTAGAAACTATTATAGTGAAAAATGGTATATCAAAGGTGATTTGTGAGAATAAAATAAGATTTTAATTATATTTGAAGTGGTAGCTATTAAAAATAATATTGATTCTAGACTTTATGGCAGACTCTGAGTATGACTGGACTATAAGATACTTAAAGGGCAATCAAGAAAAATGAAATAAGAAAACAATGAAGAATTTTACAGTTATCCTAAGGAATTTGAACTTTATCTTTACAGTAATAGTTCTTAACCTTTTTAGTACATAAATTCATTTAAATCTCATAAAAACTATGAAATATCTCTCTACCTTTCCCTCCATACATATGTATACATGTTGTATAAAAGCAGAAAATGCACACAACTACATGAAACCCATTAATTAGTTTCCTAGGTCCTTACTACTCAAGGTGAGGTCTAACGATCATCAGCATTGGCATCATCTGGAAGCTTATTAGGAATGATGACTCTCAAGCATCACCTCAGAATTACTGGATCAGAATTTTTAAAAGATAGCAAAATGATCCATACATATTTTAATTTAAGAATACTGTCTTAAGCATTAGGTTAAATCACCATAGTAGAAAATGATCAAGATACTACATAAGCAGAAAAAGTGAACACTCAGATTTGCCACTTTCATCTATCTTTTCTTGTGAACGTATCTTTAACACTTGATCATTTTTTCCTAAAAGATGCTTCCTTCCTGAAACATTTTGAGAGCTAAAATCTTGCCCCTCACCAAAAAAGAGAAGGAACTTCTGAATAGTATTAAGAGAGCATCAGAGTATGATCAGTTTAATAATGCTATTAATCTGGAGTCTCTGTTTCCAATTCTCTCTATAATTAACCCTGGTACCTGAGAATTGTTTGGGACCCTAGTTTTCTCTCCTTATTTTGTCAATGATAGTAAAAATCCTTTGCAAGTCCAATAATCAAAAATAAATACTTTGGAAGACAAATACCAAAATGTGGGAAGATGGGAGAGGTGATAATATAGTTTATAATATTATATAATTCTCCTCACAGAACCACAAGAAAAATTAAGATAGAAAAATCTATTCACAATAGCAAAAACATAGAACCAACTATGTTGCCTATCAAAACTGGACTGGAGAAAGAAAATGTGGTTCATATACACCATGGAATACTATGCAGCCATAAAGAAGGACAAATATATGAACTTCGCAGCAACTTGGATAAATTTGGAGTTGATCATACTCAGTGATCTATCACAGAAACAAAGAAGAGAGTGCCATATGTTCTCACTCATTAGCAGTCCTTGAACAATTATAATACTATAAGAAAGTGTTTGGCAGTAATGGGAAACTGTCAGGGGAGGGAGGATGGGATTGGCCATTGAGGGAAACTGCTAGGGGAGGGAGGGGCACACCTCATTAACAAGGGTACCTGCATAATCAATGTTTGTATACCTAAGCCTGAACTGTACCCCACATCTTCATAATGAATAAATAAATATCACAACCCCATAAAATTTTAACAACAAATGTAGGTAGCAAAGTATTTCTTGAAACCCAAATATTACTGGGAAGGAAAAATCTGACAGACCACGAATCATTTCATTTTGAAGCCCTGTGGACTGGTTAGACCAATAGCTGGTAAAGGAAGGAGTCTTCATGGACTTCAGCCAGAAAATTGCAGGAAGTTTGAATAATTATGGAAGAGTTTAGAACCAAGACATGTCAAATTTAGTCAAAAAAAAATCTTTGCAGGAGGCCAAGGAGGGAGGATTGCTTAAGCCCCAAAACAAAAAACAAAACAAAACAAAAAAACTTCTTTGCAGGATCTAGCTTTACTAGTTTCCTATTTCTGCACAACAAATTCCCACAAACTTGGCTTTGTAATACAGCACACATTACTGAGGGGACAGGGGGGAAAGTGCTGACCTGAGTAGATTTTGAAAATAGTGCTTTGCCTGGAAACTGTAAGACTAAAGACAAAAGGATCTGCTCATGAACACTATACTGTAGTTGGTAAAGTTGTTTAACAGATGGGTACAGGTTAACAGTTCTGAAACTGCTGTGTGTATGCCAGAATTGAACAAATGAATACATGGAGGTGGATGGTGGGAGCTGGGCTTCTTACTGTTGGGGAAGGAAGTAAAAATAAGGAGAAAAAGCTAGAATTGATCATGTTGCACTGGATTGGAGTCAAAGATATCAGTGTGAACACTTGTTTTGCTTAATATAAATATAGATGGATAGACCTAAAAACCATTACTTACATACATATATGTGTGTATATATGTATACAAGAGTTGCTATACATGCATTTATTAACTTAGCTTTGTCTAGTGAGAGGACATAAAAGCAAGGTCTAGCAGTGAGTATACCCAAATTTCAGATATTGGCTTCTAATACATTTTGCCAATAAAAAGAACCAGCATCTTTTGAGAATGAGTTAGCCCTAGAGCTGAGCCAGGGGATGCACAAATGATCCTAGAGCACCTTGTGGTACCAGAAAGTAAGAAAGTAAGCACTAGAAAACAAAAGGATGGGGATATGTTAAGGAGACATAGAAGACAACCTGGAAAAGCTCCCAGTGAACAAAATCAGAACACTTTGGGTAACAAAATAAATAATGTGGTATTGAATTATGACTCACAGTATCAAATAAATACCTATGAGTCAAAACTGGCAAGATTACATTATTAAATATTTTTAATGAAAGAGAAAGACAAATCTGTAAAGAAAAATTCTGAACAGTTTATGAAGAGCATAAAACTTTGAGTGTGGGTATTATTAGTGACTTGCTTTCAAATATTACACAATGGAAATGGGAGAAATAGTCATTTTACAGTGGATAAACATGGTAAAAAATATCCTGGCTAGGTTATTGAGGTTACCATAATCAATAATATGTCATGTTGATACTAAGTACTCTGAATATAATGTAACTTCACCTCTGTTATCCTTTTCTCAAAACCCAACATTCTATTTTAATCATGACAAAAACATTGAGAAGTACCCATAAAAGGATATTCTACAAAATAACTGACGAATAATCTTCAATATTCTCAAGGTTATTGAAACCATAAGAAAATCTGAACATCTTTTACAGAAGAAATTAAGCAATGAAGTTAAATAAGAAAAATTAATTAGAAGACTAAGAATTTAGAAGAAAGAGGAACTACTGTATCTATTTGCATATGATAGGATGGTACTTCTGGAAAGCCAAGTGGAATTTATGTAGGAAATAAAGTAGTAACTTATAAAGTCAATATATGAAATCAGTAATCTTCTTGTATACAAATAAAAATGAGATAAAATCTAAAATGAAAGAGATCCCTTTCATATTATAGATAGAAGACAGATAAAGAAAATGCTTCACAATAACATGTACAAAATATATATGAGCAAAATTTTAAAACATTCTAGAGAAACGCAAAGATAGACTTGAATAAATGTAGAAACTTAACATGTTTTGAATAGTAAATCTATATTTATAGCTATCCATCTATATCTGTGTCTATCTATTAATCATCTATCATCTGTCAGTTTTCTGTTACTTTATGAAATGTATACAATCCTCACAGATATGCAATTATATTTTCTATTTCCCCAAAACTGGACAAGCTATTTTTTAAATCAAGATAATCTGCAATAGAAAATAAGAAAAAAGAACCAAGAAGATCCTGATATAAAAATAAATTGGGAGGAATCAGTGTAGGACAGCTAGTCCTGTTTTATTTTATGGTGTAAGGCACTATCACTAAAAAAAAGAAAAGAAAAGAAAAAAAACCAAAACTAGTGTATGTATAGCCTGAAAAATCAATATAAACAAACAAAATTCAGAAATATACTCAATTGTATATGAAAATGTGACTTCATAACTCAGGGAAAATAATACAAAAAAAGCTATATATTTAGAAATATGGGTTGGATTATTTTGTCATAAGATAAATAAAAACATTCAAATTCCTCCAAAATA
>NW_007200419.1:0-2788 GCF_000164805.1 Carlito syrichta | reverse complement strand
TGATCTTTGTTTCTGTGAGAGGTCACTCAGTATTATAGACTCTAGTTCTATCCAGGTTACTGTGAAATTCATGATTTTGTTCTTTTTTATGGCTGTGTAGTATTCCATCATGTATATGTACCACATTTTTTAATCTAGTCCTCTTTTGATGGGCAGCATGGTTGCGTCCAGGTTCTTGCTATTGTAAAAAATACTGCGATAAACATACGCATGCAGGTATCTTTTTTATAGAGTGATTTGAGTTCTTCAGGATATATTCCCATTAGGGAGATTGCGGGGTCATATGGGAGGTTGATATATAGAGCTTTTAGGAATCACCACACTGCTTTCCACAGAGGTTGCACTAGTTTACACTCCCACCAACAGTGTAGAAGTGTACCCTTTTCACCACACCCTCTCCAGAAGCTGTTATTTTATGAATTGTTGATAATTGCCATTCTGACTGGAGTTAGGTGGTATCTCAGTGTGGTTTTGATTTGCATCTCTCTGATGATTAGTGCAGTTGAACATTTCTTCATGTGTCTGTTGGCTGCTCGGATGTCTTCCTTTGTGGAGTGTCTGTTCATATCTTTTGCCCATTTTATAATGGGGTTGTTTGTTTTCTTCTCTTCAGCACATTTCAGTTCTTTGTAGATCCAAGATGTTAGACCTTTCTCAGACCTGGTGTTGGCAAATACTTTTTCCCAGTCTGTAGGCTGTCTCCTAGCTCTCTTGATGGTTTCTTTGGCTTTGCAGAAGCTTGTCAGTTTAATGAGGTCCCACTTGTCTATCTTATCTCTTATTGCCTGTGGGTTTTGGGTTTTGTTCAGGAATTGGATGCCAGTTTCGATTTCCATGAGGGTATGTCCTTCATTTTCTAAGGTTCTTATGGTTTGAGGTTTTACATTTAGGTCTCTGATTCATTTGGAGTTAATTTTTGTGTATGGGGATAGATACGGGTCCTGTTTCAATCTTCTGTGTGTGGTCAGCCAGTTTTCCCAGCACCATTTACTGAATAGGTTCTCCTCTCCCCAGTGGTAGGTGGTGGAGGCTTTGTCGAAGATGAGTTGGTTGAGAAATTGAGGTCTTGCTTCTGGAATCTCAATTCTATTCCATTGATCTATATGCATGTTCCTATACCAATTCCAAGCTGTTTTGATGATTGTAGCTTTATAGTAAAGTTTGAAGTCTGGTAATGTGATACCACTTGCTTTGTTTTTTTTACTGAGGATTGTTCTGGCTATTCTTGGTCGTTTGTGTTTCCATATGAATTCCTGTGTTGATTTTTCTAGGTCTGAGAAGAATGTTGCTGGTAATTTGATGGGCATTGCATTGAATCTGTAGATTGCCTTAGGTAAGATGGAAATCTTCACAATGTTAGTTCTTCCAATCCATGAGCATGGGCTATTTTTCCACTTGTTTGTGTCATCATTGATTTCTTTGAGCAGTGTATTTTAGTTTTCATTGTAAAGGTCTTTCACGTCTCTGGTTAGGAAGATGCCAAGGTGTTTCATTTTTTTTGTGGCTATTGTGAATGGAATTGTGTTTTTTATTTGGGTTTCTGTTTGTTTATTATTGGTGTAAAGAAATGTGATTGGCTTTTGCACATTCATTTTGTGTCCTGAGACTTTGCCAAAGGCCTTTATCAGTGTAAGGAGGTTTATGACAGATTCTTTTGGGTTTTCAAGGTACACAATCATATCGTCTGCAAAGAGAGATAACTTGACTTCCTCTTTTCCTATTTGGATACCCCTGATTGCCTACTCTTCTCTGATTGCTCTAGCCAGGACTTCCAGTACTATGTTGAACAGGAGGGGTGAGAGTGGGCATCCTTTTCTTGTTCCAGTTTTCAGATGAAATGGTTCCAATTTTTGTCCATTTAGGAGTATGCTTGCTGTAGGTTTCTCGTAGATGGGTTTTACTATTTTGAGGTATATTCTCTGTATGCCTAGATGTTCAAGGGTTTTTATTAAGAAGGGGTGCTGGATTTTAACAAAAGCTTTTTGTTAAAAAAAGCATCTAATGATATAATTATGTGGTTTTTGTTTTGACATCTGCTGATGTATTTAATTGCATTTATGGTTTTACGAATGTTGAACCTGCCTTGCATCCCAGGTATGAAGCCTACTTGGTCTTGATGGATGATTTTTGAGATGTATTGTTGTATCCGGTTTGCTAGGATCTTGTTGAGAATTTTAGCATCTAAGTTCATCAAAGATATTGGCCTGTACTTCTCTTTCTTTGTTGGATCTTTACCTGGCTTGCGTATCAATGTGATGTTGGCTTTGTAAAATGATTTGGGGAGAGTTCCATCTTTTTCAATTGCCTGGAATACCTTCAGTAGGATTGGTATCAGCTCCTCCTTAAATGTCTTGTAGAATTCTGCTGGAAAGCCTTCTGGATCAGGGCTTTTTTTTGTAGGTAGTTTTCTTATTATGTAGTGAATTTCTTTGATTGTTATTTGTCTATTTTGGGTCTCAGTTTCTTCTTGTTCCAATCTAGGTAGGTTGTGTGATTTCAGAAAGTCCTCCATTTCCTTAAGGTTGTCAATTTTCTTTCCATACAAGTGTACATAGTAGTCTCTAATGATCTTTTGTATTTCTTCAGGATCAGATGTGACTTCCTCTTTTGTGTTTCTGATTGTGGGTATTTGGTTTTGTTCCCTTTTTTTCTTGGTCAGTCTAGCTAGGGTACCCTAGATTTGTTTATCCTTTCGAAGAACCAGCTTTTTGTTTCATTGATTTTTTTTGTCTTCTATGTCCTGGATTTGGGCTTTTATTTTGGTGATCTGGATTCTTCTGCTGAAATT
>NW_007200418.1:0-327 GCF_000164805.1 Carlito syrichta | reverse complement strand
TTTTCATTGTAAATGTCTTTCACATTTCTGGTTAGGAAGATGCCAAGGTATTTCTTTTTTGTGTGTGTGGCTATTGTGAATGGAATTGTGGTTTTTATTTGGGTTTCTGTTTGTTTATTATTGGTTTAAAGAAATATGGTTGTCTTTTGGACATTTATTTTATATTCTGAGACTTTGCCAAAGTCCTTTATCAGTGTAAGGAGGTTTTGCATCCCAGGGAAGAAGCCTAATTGGTCATGATGGATGATTTTTGAAATGTGTTGTTGTATCCGGTTTGTTAGGATCTTGTTGAGAATTTTAGCATCTATGTTCATCAAAGATATTGGC
>NW_007200417.1:0-522 GCF_000164805.1 Carlito syrichta | reverse complement strand
AGTCAGCTAGTTAAGTCAGTTTTCTAGCTAAGTAGTTAGCTAGTTAAGTTATATAGTTAAGTCAGCTGGCTAGCTTGTTAAGTAGTTAAGTCAGTTCTTTAGCCAGCTGCCAAGCCGGGTAGCTAGCATGTTAATCAGCTGGCTAGTCAGCTGCCTCACTAATTAAGTCACCTAGTTAAGTCAGCTCAGTGGCCAGCAGGTTAGCTAGGAATTTAGGTAGTCAAGTCAGCTGGCACTCGGGCAGGCTTTGTAGGTAGGTAGCCAGTTAAGTCAGATGGCTAGCCATCAGGCTATCTAGTTATGTCAGCTAGTTATGTCAGCTGCCTATCAGCTGTCTAGTTAGTTAAGTCAGTTGGCTAGCCAGCTGGCTAGCTGGTTAGTTAAGCTAGTTTAAAAGAGCTGGCTAGCCAACTGACAAATTAGGTAGTTAGCTAGTTAAGTCAGATAGATAGTTACCTTGGTAGCTAGTGATGTCAGCGGGTTAAGTCAGCTGGCTAGCCAAATGGCTAGCTGCTTAAGTCA
>NW_007200416.1:0-995 GCF_000164805.1 Carlito syrichta | reverse complement strand
AAAGACACAGAAGTTATCGTCAACCCCAAAGAATCAATGGTAGACCAGTTGTTTTCATTTGAACTACACGTATTGGCAGAGTAGTTATGGTAATTTTTCAATTTGGTTAATATTTGTGCCGAAGTGTACGTGTAAAAAAATGTCAGTAGATATAAAATAGTACATGAAATAGCAAATAATTATGCTGTGAATATCATTTTGACTTTTCATTAGATGTAAGTGTTCATTTCTTAGACATGAATATTTATTTTAAGCAGGCAGAGGGGCAAAATATGAACAACATGAGATTAGGGTCTATAGATCAGCAGAATTCTTTAAACAGATTTAGCAATATACCTTGAACACATTGTCATGTTTTTAAGCTACAGTGTCTCATTTCTGCAGTTGAGGGAAAGATATTCGTTTATCTGTTGTTTTGAGGATCAAATGACACAATGTATTGAAAAATCCCAGAGTACTGCTGACACATAACTATTACATTCAGGAAGTAACTTAAATGAATAATCCTGCTGGGGTGAACCTTTTGTTTTTAGATACTCAACTCAAATCAACATAATGGAAGTGTAGGTCACAATGACATTTCTTTCGTTGCTTAACAATAAATCTATGGACCTAAACAATCACTAGAGATGTAAGAAGTTGGAAAGGTAACAGAGAATCTTTAGTCTTAACACCATTTTTTTCGCAGTTTGTTAATAAGGACAGCAGTCTAATTTTCATGAATTCCAAACCTGGAAATTGTAATATTAAAAATATGTAAGGATCAACAGTTCAGCTATTTGCATACATGCAATGTTTTATTCTTCAGAATGATTCCACCCAATTTCAAAATAATTAGTGTTAGGGTATGGCGTGCATTT
Organism: Carlito syrichta; assembly: GCF_000164805.1. Lineage (NCBI taxonomy): Eukaryota > Metazoa > Chordata > Mammalia > Primates > Tarsiidae > Carlito > Carlito syrichta. Next base: position 135 of record NW_007200416.1, on the reverse strand, counting down.
TTCTATGGTATGGCTCTTTCGTCTTACATTGTTTAAGGTTTGGCAGGTGGCCAAAGTTGTGTAAAGTTGCATGTCCATTATTGGTTGTGCATCAGAAGAGGCTTACTGAGTACCCTTCAACAATACACTGGGATG
>NW_007200415.1:0-732 GCF_000164805.1 Carlito syrichta | reverse complement strand
GAGAGGAAAGAAAGAAAGGAATGTAATGGAGTGTTAAGAAATGAATGTAAGTGAGATAAATGGAAAGGAAAGGAATAAAATGGAAAAGAATGGAATGGAATGCAGAGGAAAGGAATGGAATGCAGAGGAATGGAATAGAGAGGAAAGAAATGTAGTGGAATGGAATGGAATTGAATAGAATGGAATGGAATGGAGAGAAATTGAAATTGATAGGAAAGGAATGTAGGAAAATATAATGGAGAGGAATGGAATGCAATGGGATTGAAGGTAGAGTAGTGGAGAAGAATGAAATAGAATAGAGTGCAATGGAATGAAGAGGAATGGAATGGAGAGAAATTGAATGGATACGAATGGAATGGAAGGGAATTAAATGGAGAATAATGCAGTCAAAAGTAAACAATAGAATGGAATATGGAATGGTATGGAATCGAAAGGTGAGGAACGGATTGGGAAGGTGTGGAATAAAATGGACTGGAGTGGAATGAAAAGGAGATGAATTAAGTGGAATGGAGATGAACAGAATGGAGTAAAATACAGTGAAATGGAATGGATGGGTGTGGAATGGAGTGAAATGAAGAGTAATGGAAAAGAAAGGAATGGATTGGATTTGAATGGAATGGAGAGGAATAGAATGGAGAGAAATGGAATTGAGGGAAATGGAATAGAGAGAAATGGAAAGGAGAGGAATGGAATAGAATGGACAGGAATGGAATCAAATGGAATGGAATGGTA
>NW_007200414.1:0-371 GCF_000164805.1 Carlito syrichta | reverse complement strand
AAATTTTTTTTAAATTTTAAAGATGTGGGGTACAATTCAGGATTAAGTATACAAATGTTCGTTATGCAGTTACCCTTGTTGAATATATCAGAATTTTTAATAGATGCAAGTAGAAGTTTCTAGAAAGAAGCTGAATTTTGTTTGGTTACCTTTTTCTTCCTTCTCATTTATCGTAACCTGTCCCTTTGGAGTAAATATGTAGTGTTGTAAAAACAGGAAAACCACTAATCACCAATGCGAGTGTGCTCTGATTTTAAACTTAAAAAAATTTTTTTTAAATTTTAAAGATGTGGGGTACAATTCAGGATTAAGTATACAAATGTTCGTTATGCAGTTACCCTTGTTGAATATATCAGAATTTTTAATAGATG
>NW_007200413.1:0-1133 GCF_000164805.1 Carlito syrichta | reverse complement strand
TGACCCAGGAGTTATTTAGCATCATGCTGTTAGTGTCCATGTCTTTGTGGGTTTTGGGGGGACTTTGTTGGTGTCAATGTTTATTTTTATTCCACTGTGGTCCGAAAAGGTGCATGGCAGAATTTCAGTCCTTTTAACTTTGCTTATACTCGATTTGTGTCCAATTATGTGGTCGATCTTAGAATATGTTCCATGTGGTGATGAGTAGAATGTGTATTCTGTGGTCTTTGGATGGAGTGTTCTGTAGGTATCAATTAAGTCCATTTGGTCCAAAGTTACATTGAGGTTCCTTATCTCCTTGCTGATTTTTTGTCCTGATGATCTGTCTAAGGTTGTGAGTGGGGTATTGAAGTCCCCAGTTATGATAGTGTTAGAGCCAATATCTTTCTTTAGTTTTCCAAGAAGCTGCTTTATGAAAGTTGGCGCACCTATGTTGGGTGCATATATATTTAGAATAGATATTTCTTGTTGATGGATTGAGCCTTTTATCATTATGTAGTGGCCTTCTGTATCTTTCTTGATTTTTAATAGTTTGAAGGGTATTTTGTCTGAAATTAAGATGGCTACTCCTGCTTTCTTTTGTATTCTGTTCGCCTGGAAGTTTGTTTCCCATCCTCTTACTTTGAGTCTGTGGATGTCCTTTCTAGTGAGGTGAGTCTCTTGAAGGCAATAGATTGTTGCCTGATGATATTTTATCCATTTTGCCAATCTATGTCTTTTCAGTGGTGCATTTAGTCCGTTCACATTTAGGCTAATAATTGAAATGCAAGAGTTGATCCCTGTCATAAGGTTCTTACAGAGTTGTTCCTGTTTATTTGTTGTCTTTCTTTGGGTTTTGGAGTTGGTTCATGTGTGTTTTTAATCTTTTGCCTGTACTCTTGTGAAGAATGCTGTTGTTCTTTTTTCTTTTTCTTCTGTGTTCAGTACTTTCTTAAGTGTTTCTTGTAGAGGTGGCCTGGTAGCGGCGTAGGTTCGTAGGGATTGGATGTCTGGAAAAGATTTCAATTCTCCCTCATTTATGAAGCTTAGTTTGGCTGGGTAGGTTATTCTTGGTTGAAATTGTTTCTCTTTTAGAACTTTGAAGATAGGGCTCCAGGCTCTCCTGGCCTGAAGGGTTTCTGTTGATAAATCTG
>NW_007200412.1:0-1146 GCF_000164805.1 Carlito syrichta | reverse complement strand
ATTTTCATGACAGAGTTCAGGTCCTCCTGTTCCTTTGTAGCCACTGTCCTCAGGTGGGTGCCACTGGCTGGGAGGAGACCGTCACACACACCTGGCTCGCCCAGAACGCCACCCACCCAATCACCCAGTCCCCAAGCACAAACCTGCACCAGCCACAGCCTCCCGGCTGCACACGCTGTCAAGGGACACAACTCTGCCCTGTCACACCCACCAACATCCACATCCGAGCCCTGACAACCCCACAGAAAAGACACATCTGCAGCCACGGAGACACATCTGGCCGTGCCATCCCCACAGAGCCCACGGGAATGTACCTTCAGGAGACACTGTCGCCCCTCGGAGGCTCACACGACTCGAGCTGCGTCACCCCCAAAGCCTCCAGAATGCTGGTGTCGCGGTGTAAAGCGCGCCCCACTCTCTCTCAAGCAAGTGCGTCACACGGTTGAGCGCCCTGCGCAGGTCGCCCCACCGAGCCCGCGTAGACACGGCTCCTGCGTCACCGATGCAGATGCTCACTCACCCCGCATGGCCCCGTTGCCCAGTGACGCTCGCTCGCACACCTGTGTCACAATTTCGCGGACAGAGGCGGTCGCGTCACCCTCGCACACTCCCACGCAAGTGCGTCACACACTTTCACGCCTGGTCCCCATCACCCTGCCGATGCCAATGCGCATGCGCGCACGGCAATCCCGGGGACAAGCCTCGCCCACCGGGTGACTGGGGAGTGCTCACAGACACCCGCGCACGCGCACAGACCCGAAACACGTGCGCGCGCACAGATGCCCGCACAGAGCCTGACACCTGTGCACGTACATATCCTGGCGCGTGGCCACACTCTCCCGCGCGTTCCCACACCCCTGCCCTCCTTGTTCTCCGCGAGGCCGCAGGTGGAGGCTGTTTGGTGTCCTCACCTGGGGTGGCCCCTCACCGTACCCCTGGGCTCCACCTGGAACGCAAACAGTCCCAGCTTCGAGCGGGTACCGCGGGGATGTCGGGAGCAGCGTGAGGGATGAGAGGACGCGGTCGGTGTCCCAGGAAACCAGAACTCGAGACACCGTGGGTCCCAGCATGCAGCTCGGGTTCCACACGGGGTATCCCGGAGACCCTGGGAAATGTAGTCCAGAAGGTTCTCCAGGCAGGGCCCTC
>NW_007200411.1:0-316 GCF_000164805.1 Carlito syrichta | reverse complement strand
TGGAAAGGAATGGAACTGAATGGAATGGAATGGAATTGAATGGAGTGAAGAAGAATGGAATAGACGCGTGAGAAATGAAATGTAATGGAAGGAAATGGAATAGAGAAGAATGGCATGGATGGAATGCAGAGGAAAAGAATAGAATGGAATGGAATGGAGAAGAATGGAATTATATGCAGAGGAATGGAATGGAATGGAAGGGAGAGGAATGGAATGGAATGGAATGGAATAGAATTTAGAGGAATGAAATAGAATGGAAAAGAATGGAATGGAGAGGAATGGAATGAATTGTAATGGAAAGGTATGGAGAGGAATG
>NW_007200410.1:0-356 GCF_000164805.1 Carlito syrichta | reverse complement strand
GAAAAGAATGGAATGGAGAGGAATGGAATGAATTGTAATGGAAAGGTATGGAGAGGAATGAAATGGACTGGAATGGAGAGGAATGGAATGGAATTTAATGGAATAGAATGCAGAGGAAAGGAAGAAAAAGGAGAGGTATGGAATGGAGAGAAATGGAATGGAATGGTATGGAGTGGAATGGAATGAAGAGGAATGAAATAGGGATTGAAGGAATGGAGTGATATATAATAAAGAGCAACTCAATAGAATGAAATGCAGTGGAATGGTATGGAAGGGAGAGGAATGGAATGTAGAGAAATGGAATGGAACGGAGTGGATTGGAATGGCATGAGGTGGAATGGAATGGTATGGAATGG
>NW_007200409.1:0-471 GCF_000164805.1 Carlito syrichta | reverse complement strand
CATTTCGTTACTCTCCTTTCAATTCCATTTTATTCCTTTCCATTCCATTCCATTCCATTCTTTTTCGTTACTCTCCATTCTATTCCATTCCTTTCCATTACTCTCCATTCCATTCCATTTCATTCCGTTTGTCTCCATTCAATTTCGTTACTCTCCATTCTATTCCAGTCCATTCCATACCTTGCCATTCCATTTCGTTACTTTCCATTCCATTCCTTTACACTCCATTCCATACAATTCCGTTACTCTCCATTCAATTCCATTCCATTCTCTTCCATTCCGTTACCCTCCATTCCATTTCATTACTCTCCAGTCCATTCCATTCCATTCCATACCTTTCGATTCCATTTTGTTACTTTCCATTCCATTCCGTTACTCTCCATTCCATTCCGTTACTCTCCATTCCATTCCATTGCATTCCATTCCACTTAATTCCATTAAGTTACTCTTCTTTCCATTCCATTGCACTCC
>NW_007200408.1:0-348 GCF_000164805.1 Carlito syrichta | reverse complement strand
TACAATAAAATAAAAAATTAGCCAGGCATGGTAGCGGGCGCCTGTAGTTCCAGCTACTCGGAAGGCTGAAGCGGAAGGATCGCCAAAGCCCAGCAGGTCAAGGCTGCAGTGACCAGGAGCGTGCCACTGCCCTCCAGCCTGGGCGACAGAGTGAGACTCCAACTCAAAAAAAATTAAATTAAATTAAGTTAAATAATAAAAATAAAAATAATTAGGCCAGGCACAGTGGTTCACTCCTATAATCCCAGCACTTTGGGATGCAGAGGCAAGAAGAATCTCTGAGTCCACGAGTTTGAGACCAGCCTTGGCAACTTGGTGAGGCCTCAACTCTACAATAAATTAAAAAAT
>NW_007200407.1:0-364 GCF_000164805.1 Carlito syrichta | reverse complement strand
TTGCCTCTACGAAAATAAAAAAGCAGCCAGGCTTGGTTGTGTATACCTGTGATTCCCGCTATTTAGGAGGCTGAGGTGAAAGGATCACCTGAGACCAGGAAGTCAAGGCTGCCACCTTTGTGGCAGAGAGGGGGCTAGTAGCAGTTAAAAATATTCCTTTTGAAAATCAATCGACAAGCTCTGAAAACCCACCAGACCAGCTTTGTTTGAGAAAAACCAAATAGCCAAGGACTGACACCGTTGAAGGAACGGGGGCCACGAACATAAATGCTCATAAGAAAATGTGTTGTCCACTTAGGACAAATTTTATTTATTTTATTTTATTTTTGAGTTGGAGTGTCACTCTGTCACCCAGACTGGAGTG
>NW_007200406.1:0-326 GCF_000164805.1 Carlito syrichta | reverse complement strand
TTCCTAGTTTCTTCTTGTCTCTCCTCAATTCTTTTTAATCTCTCCATTAATGTCTTGATATATAGGTTTGTAGTTTGAGACCAGTTATTCTTAAGGCTCTTCGTTGTTTGCATTCTGATGTCAGTTTTCTCAGTGTCTGCCCTCCCAGGGGTCTGAGGGGGGGAACCCATATTCTTCTTTTGGTTTTTCTTCATCTGTGAAGATTTTTCTCTCTACCCCTTTCCTTCCCCTTCTTTAATTCTGTTTTTCAGGGAAGGTAGGGTTGTTTTTACTTCTTTTGTTCAATCTCCTGTTCTTCCTTATGAGGGTCCTCTGGCTTTGTTCAC
>NW_007200405.1:0-781 GCF_000164805.1 Carlito syrichta | reverse complement strand
CGTATATCCACTCCTTATTTGATTTAGGATTATGCAGCTTAGTGTTTAGACATAAGGATTTTTAAAAGCACAAGTTTATAGTAAGTTTATTATGAATTCATTATAAGTTCTAACACTTGTATAGGAGTTATGTAGGTGATTTATAACACTGTTTTCACTGACTTAGGATAAAGGTTAATGTTAAGGTTTTTACTTAATTCCATAGTTAAAACTCTAAGTTAACATTTATAGAGTGGGTTTTCACTGAACTCATAATATAATAATCAGACACTTTTATGACAGATCAGCTAAAACAGAAAGCAACCTTGAGGGGCCTGGGAAACATTACTAAAAGCTTCTTTTTGAGTTCTCTTTAGAAACAAGCACTGCAAGATAAGAGAAAGTAACAAGGACATCTGGACAAGGGAGGCGATCACAGGACTCTGAAGAACATAAGAGCCTAAGATGAGAAAATTCCTGACACATAAAGAAATATACACTTAAAGAAACTTTCTTGAAACATGTAGAACTGTAATTTGGGACATTGGACTGAAAGTATCATTGTTGGCTTTATGAATAAGACGTTGTCTAAATACCTATGAGAATCTTGGTTTGTTTGCTACTAAAGCCTATGGGAATCTTGGTTTGTTTGCTACTAAAGCCTATGGGAACCTTGGTTTGTTTGCTACTAAGACCACTAGATGGTAATTTTTAAAGACATGTACGTGAAAGATTTTCTTTGTCTTGCCCCTTCACGAATGGTATAAAAGCTCTGTGTTAACTAGCATTAAATCATCATCTG
>NW_007200404.1:0-1459 GCF_000164805.1 Carlito syrichta | reverse complement strand
AAGTCCCCAGTTATGATAGTGTTAGAGTCGATATCTTTCTTTAGTTTTCCTAGAAGTTGCTTTATAAAATTTGGCGCACCTATGTTAGGTGCATATATGTTTAGGAAAGATATTTCTTGTTGATGGATTGAGCCTTTTATCATTATATAGTGGCCTTCTGTATCTTTTTTGATTTTTAATAGCTTGAAGGGTATTTTGCCTGAAATTAAGATTGCTACTCCTCCTTTCTTTTGTATTCCGTTAGCCTGAAAGTTCGTTTCCCATCCTCTTACTTTGAGTCTGTGGGTGTCCTTTCTAGTGAGGTGAGTCTCTTGAAGGCAATAGATTGTTGCCTGATGATATTTTATCCATTTTGCCATTCTATGTCTTTTCAGTGGTGCATTTAGTCCATTCACATTTAGGCTAATAATTGAAATGCAAGAGTTGATCCCTGTCATAAGGTTCTTACAGAGTTGTTCCTGTTTGCTTATTGTCTTTCTTTGGGTTTTGGAGTTGGTTCATGTGTGTTTTTAATCTTTTGCCTGTACTCTTGTGAAGAATGTTGTTGTTCTTTTTTCTTTTTCTTCTGTGTTCAGTACTTTCTTAAGTGTTTCTTGTAGAGGCGGTCTGGTGGCAGCGTAGGTTCTTAGAGATTGGATGTCTGGAAAAGATTTCAATTCTCCCTCACTAATGAAGCTTAGTTTGGCTGGGTAGGTTATTCTTGGTTCAAATTATTTCTCTTTTAGAACTCTGAAGATAGGGCTCCAGGCTCTCCTGGCCTGAAGGGTTTCTGTGGATAAATCTGCTGCTATTCTAATTGGTTTTCGTGGTAGGTAGTCTGGCCTTTTTCTCTTGCTGCCTTTAGGATTTTTCCTTTCATAGTTACTTTGTTTAGGTGAATTATTATGTGTCTGGGAGTTAGTCTTCTCATTTGTTGTCTTTCAGGGTTTCTCTGAATCTCTTGTGTTTGAATTTTTTCATCCTTAATGAGATGAGGGAAGTTTTCTTGAATGATTTCATGAATTGTTTGTTCCAGTGTGGCTTCTGTTTCTCTTTCTGCCTCAGGAAGCCCAATTACTCTTAGGTTTGGTCTCTTGAAGTGATCATTCCTCTCTTGCAGGTTTTGTTCTGTCTTTTTGAACTTCTTTTCTGTGCTTTTGACAGTTTGGGTTAGTTCTGTGTTTTGGTCTTCGAGCTCTGAGATTCTTTCTTCTGCTTGGCTGATTCTGCTTTCCATGCTTATTAGTCTGTTGTTCAATTCCATCACAGTATTCTTTACTGCTGTCATTTCTGACATCAGCTCCTTCCAATCTTCCTCTTGTCTCTCCTCAATTTTTTAAATTCTCTCCATTAATGTCTTGATGTCTGGGTTTGTTGCATGTAACCAGTCATTCTGGGGACTCTTCATTGTTTGTGTTCCAGAATCTGTTTTCTCAGTGTCTGATTTCCCAGGGGTCTGTGTAAGACCTATATTCTTCTG
>NW_007200403.1:0-329 GCF_000164805.1 Carlito syrichta | reverse complement strand
TAGTTAAGTCATCTAGTTCAGTCAACTGGCTAACTAGCTGGCTAACTAGTTAAGTCAGCTAGTTAAGTCAGTTGTCTAACCAGATGGTTAGCTGTTTAAAAAGCTTGTAACATCAGATGGGTAGTCTGCTGGATCACTAGTTGTTTCAGCTAGTTAAGTCCTCCGAGTAGCTTGCAAGGTAGCTAGTTAAGTCAGCAAGATGTGTCAGCTAGCTAGATAGATAAATGATAATTAGCTAGGTAGGTAGCTAGTTAAATCAGCTAGTTTTGTCAGCTGTCCAGCTAACTAGCTAGCTAGTGAAGTCAGCTATTTAAGTCAGCTTGCTAGCT
>NW_007200402.1:0-345 GCF_000164805.1 Carlito syrichta | reverse complement strand
CAGTTAAGTCACCTAGTTAACTCAGCTGGCTAGCCAATTTGTTAGCTAGGTAGCCTGGTAGTTATGTCAGTTGGTAAACCAGAAAGATACATAGGTAGCTATTTAGTTAAGTCAGCTGGCTAGAAACCTGGCTACCTACAGTTGTTAGTTAAGTCAGCTGGCTAGTCAGCTGGCTGACTAGTTATATCAGCTAGTAGAGTCAGCTGGCTAGTCAGCTGGCTAGCTGGTTAACTATGCTAGTTAACTAAAGTGGCTATCCAACTGGCTAGCTAGGTAGCTCGCTAGTTAAGTAAGCAGGCTAGTCAGCGAACTAGCTGGTTAAATCAGCTAGTTAAGTCTGCTGTC
>NW_007200401.1:0-317 GCF_000164805.1 Carlito syrichta | reverse complement strand
CAGTTTAATGAGGTCCCACTTGTCTATCTTATCCCTTATGGCCTGTGGGTTTCAGGATTTTTCAGGAATTGGATGCCAATTCCAATTTCCATGAGGGTATGTCCTTCATTTTCTAAGGTTCTTATGGTTTGAGGTTTTACATTTAGATTTCTGATCCATTTGGAGTTAATTTTTGTGTAAGGGGATAGATAGTGGTCCTGTTTCAATCTCCTGCATGTGGTCAGCCAGTTTTCCCAGTACCAGTTAATGAATAGGTCCTCCTCTCCCCAGTGGTAGGTGGTGGGGGCTTTGTCAAAGATGAGTTGATTGAGAAATTG
>NW_007200400.1:0-339 GCF_000164805.1 Carlito syrichta | reverse complement strand
GAGTGCAATGGATTAGAATTTAGTGTAATGGAATATAATCGAAAGGAGAGGAATGGATTTGAATGGAGTGTAATAAAACGGAATGGCGAGGAATGAAATGGAGGTGAATTAAACGGAGTGGAGTGGACTAAACCACAATGAAATGTTGTGGTGAGGAATGTAATGAAGTGAAAGGAAGAGGAATGGAATGGAATGGAGAGGAATGGAATAGAATGGAATGGAATAGAAATGAATGGAATGGATTGGAATGGAATGGAATAGAAATGAATGGAACGGAGAGGAAGGTACTGGAATGTAATATAGTGGAATGCAATGAAATGGAGATGAATGGAATGGAAA
>NW_007200399.1:0-421 GCF_000164805.1 Carlito syrichta | reverse complement strand
ATGGAATAGAAATGAATGGAATGGATTGGAATGGAATGGAATAGAAATGAATGGAACGGAGAGGAAGGTACTGGAATGTAATATAGTGGAATGCAATGAAATGGAGATGAATGGAATGGAAAGGAATGGAGTGGAAAGGCATGCAATGGAATGGAATGCAGAGCAATGGAATGGAATGGAGTGGAATGGAAAGGATACGAATGGAATGGAGAGGAATGGAATGAGGTGGAATGAAATCAGATGTTGACGAATCCAATGGTAAGGAATAGAAAGAACTGAAAAAGATTGAAAGGAATTTAGAGGAATGGAATGGAAAAGAATTTAATGGACAGAAGAGAAAGGGAATGCAGAAGAGTGGAATGTAATGGAGAGAAATCGAATATAATGAAGAGGAAGGAAATGGAGAACATTGAAATGGAAG
>NW_007200398.1:0-683 GCF_000164805.1 Carlito syrichta | reverse complement strand
AGTCAGCACGCTAGTTCCTTGGCCTAACGATTTAAGTCAGCTGGTATAGTCAGTTCGCTATCTCCTTGGCTAAAGAGTTAAGCCAGCTGGTTAAGTAAGCTCGCTAGCTCATTGGCTAATGATTTAAACCAGTAGGTTAAGTCAGCTCGCTAGCTCATTGGCTAACTAGTTAGGGCAGCTGATTAAGTCAGCTCACTAGCACATTGACTAACTATATAGCTAGTTGGCTAAATCAGCTCTCTAGCTCATTAGCTACCTCATTAGCTAGTTGGTTACATCAGTGAACTAGGTAGTTAGCTAACTAGTTAAGTCAGCTGACTAGCTAGGTAGATATCTAATTAGATAACTAGTTAAGTCAACTGGCTAACAAGGAAGCTGGCTAGTTCAGTCAGCTATTTAAGTCAGCTGGCTAGCTAGGTAGGTAGCTAATTAAGTCAAGTAGTTAAGTCAGCTGGCTAGTTAAGTAGCTAGCTCGTTATATTAAATAGTTAAGTCCGCTGGCTAGCTACTTATGTCTGCCAGATAAGTCAGCTGGCTAGCCAACTGGCTAAATAGATAGCTAGTTAGTTAAGTCAGCTGGCTATGCAGCTGGATAGCTTGTTAAGTCAACTAGTTAGGTCAGCTGGATAGCCAAATGGCTAGCTAGGAAGCTAGCTAGCTAAGTCAGCTTGCTAGCCAGATGG
>NW_007200397.1:0-790 GCF_000164805.1 Carlito syrichta | reverse complement strand
ACTAGTTAGGTCAGCTGGATAGCCAAATGCTAGCTAGAAGCTAGCTAGCTAGTCAGCTTGCTAGCCAGATGGATAGGTAGTAAGTTAGCTAGCTAAAACGTTAGCCAACTAGACAAGTCAGCTTGCTAATTCATTATCCAACTAGTTAAGTCAGCTTGCTAACGCGTTAGCCAACTAGTTAAGTCAGTTAGCTAACTCGTTATTGAACTAGTTAAATTTGCTAGCTATCTCGTTAGCCAACTAGTTAAGTAAGCTAACTAAGTCACTACCTAACTCATTAGCTAACTAGGTAAGTCAGTTAGATAGGTCAGCTAGCTCACTAGTTAGCTAACTAGTTAAGTCAGCTAGTTATTTAGCTAGCTAACTAGTTAGCTAACTATTTAAGTCAACTAGTTCAGTCAGATGGCTTACTAGTTAAGTCGTCTAGTTAATACAGCTAGCTAACTAGGTAAGTCGGCTAGCTAAGTCAGCTAGTTAAGTGAGCTTTCTAACTAGTTAAGTCAGGTGGTTAAATCAGCAGGCTAGCTAGTTACCTAACGGGTTAGGTCAGTTGGTTGAGTCAGCTAGCTAGCTCATTAGTTAATGAGTTAAGTCAGCTGATTATCTCAGCTAGCTAGAACTTTAGCTAACGTGTAAGCTAACTCAGCTTGCTGGTTAATCCCATTAGCAAGCTATGTAACTAACTATTAAAGTCAGTTGGTTAGCTATGTAGCTAGCTAGGTAGCTAAATATTTAAGTCAGCTGGCTAGCTAAGTGACTAGCTAGTTAGCGCACTATTTAAGTCAGCTGG
>NW_007200396.1:0-589 GCF_000164805.1 Carlito syrichta | reverse complement strand
TCCGTTCACTCTGATCTATGTCTTTATCAAGCTTGTTTCTCCCATTTCGGTGTTGTTACCTTGAATCACCAGCAGGTGGTGCTATCTCACCTGCTTGCCCCAGAGAGGGTGGGGCCAGACAGGAACAAGATGGCTGCCTGACTCAGGGCAGACAACAGGATACTTACGGCGGGTGGGCAGGACGTCTCAGTCGCAGGTGAGGTGGCAGCGATCCTAGCAGATGTTCCCTGAAGGGGATTGCAGTGGATCGCCTCTGGCCCGGGTGGTGAATGTGCTACAGGCATCATGGACACTGCGGCAGTGGCGGCGGCACCGTTTGCACTGCAGTGACTGTCCAGTCCGTTGTGATGCCCCAGCGGTGGCAACGGCCGAGCTCCGTATGAAGAGCAGGCTGAGATGTTGGGGTCTGCAGCCCCCCGGGGCGAGAGTCAGGGACCCACTGCCGATCTCCTTTGCAGACGGCTTCACAGACCGGGTTGCCACTTCTCCTGGAGTCACTTTTTAATAAATTATTTGCTTAGTCCAATGTCCAGCAGACTGTTTCCTAGGTTTTCTTCCAGGATTTTTATAGTTTCAGGAAGAACCAATG
>NW_007200395.1:0-731 GCF_000164805.1 Carlito syrichta | reverse complement strand
CATTCCAATCCATTCCATTCCATTCCATTCCTTCCCTCTCCATTCCATTCCTCTCCATTCTATTCCACTCTTCTCCATTCCATTCCATTTCACTCCACTCCATTCCATCCATTCCTCTCCATTCCATTTTATTCCACTCCATTCCATTCCACTCCACTCGATTCCATTCCATTCCTCTCCATTCCATAATATTCCTCTCCATTCCTTTCCATTCCATGAAATTCCATTCAACTCTAAGGCGTTACTCTCCATTTCATTACATTCCAATTCTCTCGATTCCATTCCTATCCATTCCATTCCATTCCACCCCAATCAATTCTATTCCCTTCTACTTCATTTCAGTCCACTCCATCCATTCCATTTTATTTCACCCCATAACACTCCATTCCATACCATTCCCTTCCACTCCATTCCATTCCAGTCCACTCCATTCCATTCCTCCGCATTTCATTCCATTCTTATCCATTCCATTCCCGTCATATTCATACCATTCCTCTCCATTCCATTCCATTCATTTTCTCTCCATTCCATTCCATTTCTGGCCATTCCAAACCTCTCCATTCCATTCCAAACCATTCCATTCCACTCCAGTCTTCTCCATTCCATTCTTCTCTATTCTATTCCATTCCATTCCATTTCTCTCCATTCTTTGCAATTTATCTTCATTCTATTCCTTCCATTCTATTCAATTCCTATCCATTACATTCCGTTCCTCTCCCTCCATTCCATTC
>NW_007200394.1:0-530 GCF_000164805.1 Carlito syrichta | reverse complement strand
TGGGCCAGCCCCCCAGCCTGTGCATGGGTGCACGTGTGTGTGTGTGCGTGTGTGTGTGTGTGAGAGAGAGAGAGAGAGAAACTGGGAGCTCCGCTGGGCACCCATGACCTGGGCCCAGTCAGGTATGAGTGTGTGTGTCAGGGGGGTCAAGATAGGTTTCCCTGTAGATTGTACCTTGGGGTTTTTTTCTGTCGTTTTGTTAAAAATTAGCGCCGTTTTAATATTAAAAATACTGATTTTTAATATTGAAAATAAAAGCATTTAATACCTCTTAAAAAAAAAAAAAAATTAGTTTGGAGAGGGAAAGACCTTTTAAAATAGGGCGCAAAGCGCGGATGCCAGAAATAAGAAGCCGCATAAATCTGACTCCCTGCAAGTCAGAATCTCATCCAGGGAAAAAGCATCACAAGCCAAAAACAAGCTGGCACCTCTCAGAATGGGCTGGGGGTTTGTACTCTTAGTACTTCAAGGACCCTCCAGCCCCATGAGGAAAAAGAACGACTTGGGTACAAAGCCGGCCCAGAAAGCAC
>NW_007200393.1:0-979 GCF_000164805.1 Carlito syrichta | reverse complement strand
TACTGCTGCTGTTCTACTGTGTGTGTGGGAGTCTCCGGTCCCAGCCCCCTCCAGCTCCCTTCCCGGCTGCATTGTCTCCAGCCCGGCACTGGCACCAAGCCACTGGTCACACAGGGAGGCTCTGGGCATCCGCCCCTCAGAGACACCGGTCCCATTCCTGGCTGAAGTACCCTGTGCGGTGCCCAGTGCCACTCTCCCACACACCTCCTGCCCTTTGGAACTTTGGAGCTCTGGAACTCCAGGCCCACCCTGGCTGAGGCATTCAGCGCGAGACCCCAAGCCAAGGGACCCAGACAAGCAGAAAAAAACAGATCTGCTTAAACTTCCTCGCCATTCTCCAGGCAGAGACTTCCATTGATCTGCCCACCTATCAACAAACTTTACCTCATTTCCTAAGGCCAGATATTGCAGCCCCCTGATGCTGCTATTCCACTGCATGCCTGGGAGTTTTGGGTCCCAGCCCCCTCTGGCTCTCTCCCCGGCTGCATTGTCTCCAGCCCAGCACCCGGCACCAAGCTGCCAGTCACACAGGGAGGTTCTGGGCACCCGCCCCTCAAAGACACCGGTCCCATTCCTGTCTGAAGTACCCTGTGGGGGGCCCAGAGTCACTCTCACCACCCACTGCCTGCCCTTTGGAGCTTTGGAGCTCTGGAACTCCGGGCCCACCCTGGCTGAGGCACTCAGTGCGAGACCCCAAGCCAGGGGACCCAGACAGGTGGAGAAAAACAGATCTGCTTAAACTACCTTGCTATTCTCTAGGCAGAGACTTCCATTGCCCCGCCCACCTATCAACAAACTTGACCTCAGTTCTTAAGGCAACAGCGTGAAACAGGAGACAAAACCCCCACCCCTATGCTGCAACGAAAAACAAAAGGGTGAGGCTGGAATCAGAGATCAGAGAAGTGACTCTAGTCTGATTGCTTATTTTGACTTATGATTTTATCATTGAAACTGTTGGTTTAGATCACATTTGGTGTTT
>NW_007200392.1:0-429 GCF_000164805.1 Carlito syrichta | reverse complement strand
TAGCTATAAGCTAGCCAGCTGACTTAACTAGCTGCTTTAACTAGCTAGCTACCTAGCTAGATATGGAGCTAGTCAGCTGACTTAACTAGCTGACTTTACTAGCTTGCTAGTGGACATAACTTGCTGATGTAACAAGTAGATAGTCAGCTAAGTAGCTAGTCAGCTGACTCAAATAGCTGAAATAACTAGATAGGCGGCTGGCTAGCCATCTGACAACTAGCTTTAAAACAAGCTAGCCAGCTTGCTAGCGAACTGATTTAATGAACTAACTAAACTAGCTTGCCAGCTGGTTAGCCAGCTGACTTAACTAGCTGAATTAACTAACAAGCCAGTATTCTTGTCAGCTGACTTAATTAGCTAGATACCAAGCTTGTCAGCTTACTTAATTAGCTAGATACCAAGCTAGCCAGTTGGCTAGCTAGCTGACTT
>NW_007200391.1:0-356 GCF_000164805.1 Carlito syrichta | reverse complement strand
TCATCTGGCTTCCTATCTGGCTAGGTAGGTACTAAGCTAGTTAAGTCAGCTGGCTAGTCGACTGGCCAGCTGGTTAATTCAGCTAGTTTATTCAGCTGGCCAGCCAGCTGGTTAGCTAGTTAAATCAGATAGATAAGTCATCTGGATAGCTAGTTGAGTCAGTTATTTAAGTCAGTTGGCTAGCCAGCTGCCTATCTGGGTATCTGACTACTTAAATCAGCTGACTAGCCCGCTGTCTAGCTGGTTAAGTCACCTATGTAAGTCAGCTTGTTTGTCAGCTTGTTAGTTAGGTAGCTAGTTAGCTAATTCAGTGGGCAAGCCAGCAGTATACGTCCATAGCTAGCTAGTTAAGTCAG
>NW_007200390.1:0-458 GCF_000164805.1 Carlito syrichta | reverse complement strand
CAATGAGATACCACCTAACTCCGGTAAGGGTGTCTATTATTAATAAGTCAAAAAACAACAATTGCTGGCATGACTGCAGAGAAAATGGAATGGTTCTACACTGTTGGTGGAATGCAAGCTACTTTAACCTCCATGGAAAACAGTGTGGCAATTCTTTAAAAAACCAAACATTCCATATGATCCAGCAACTTGGATGGAGTTAGAGACCATCATACCAAGTGATCTATCCCAGAAACAAAGAACCGAATACCGTATGTTCTCACTTATAAGTGTGTCCTGAATGCTAGTCACAAGTGCACAAGGGTGGTATGGCAGTCACAGGGGCACTGCTAGGGGAGGGAGGGAGGAGGGTGGAGGATATGTGACAACACAAAGGGTACGTGCTGCACTACCAGGGGGGAGTGAGGGCCAGTTAGAAGCCCAAATTTCACCTGCATGCAGCCTACTCATGTAGTTAA
>NW_007200389.1:0-455 GCF_000164805.1 Carlito syrichta | reverse complement strand
CTCCAGTCTGGGTGACAGAGTGAGACTCCAACTCAAAAAAAAAAAAGAAATCTATTTGAGGCCAGGCATGGTGCCTCACACCTGTAATCCCAGCACCTTTGGAGGCTGAGGCAAGAGGATCACTGAAGGCCAGGAGTTGAAGGCTGCAATGAGCTAGGATGACACCACTGCACTCTAGCCTGGGTGACAGAGAAAGATCCTGCCTCTAAAAATAAAAATAAAAATAATGCCGGGCGTGGTGGCTCACGCCCATAATCCCAGTACTTTGGGGGGCTGAGGCAAGAGGATTGCCTGAGTCCAGGGGTTCAAGACCAGCCTGGGAAACATGGCTAGAATAAGTCAAAAAATAAGTTAGGCATGGTGATGCTCGCCTGTGGTTCCAGCTACTTGGAAGGCTGAGGCAGAAGGATCACCTGAGCCCAGCAGTTCGAGGCTGCAGTGGCCGGGAGCGGGGC
>NW_007200388.1:0-2012 GCF_000164805.1 Carlito syrichta | reverse complement strand
ACCTATCTAGACAGCTGAAGAGTTAGCTGACTTAACTAGCTGACATAACTAGATAGCCTGGTGGGTAGTAAGCTGAATTAACTAGCTACCAACCTACATAGCCCTCTGGCTTGTCAGCTGACTTAACCTCATAACTACCTAGTTTACCTGCTGGCCAGTAAGCTGACTCAACTCGGTGACTTAACTAGCTAGCCAGCTGGCTAGCCAGCTGACATAAATACCTAGCTTCACTCCTACGCAGCTGGCTAGTCAGCTGACTTATCTAACACACATAACTAGCTAACCAGCTGATTTACCTAGTTGACTTAACATGTTACCTACCTAGCTAGCCATCTGAATTAACTAGGTGAATTAACTAGCTAGCTACCAAGTTAGCCAGCTGGTTGACCAGCTGACTTAACTAGCTGATTTAACTAGCTATTCAGCTGGCTGGCCAGCTGAATTAACTAGCTGACTTAGTCAGCTACCCAGCTGGCAAGCCAGCTGACTTAACTAGCTAGGTACCTAGCTAGCCAACTGGAAAGCCAACTGAATTAACTAGCTGACTTAAATAGCTGACCTGCTTGCTAGTCAGCTGAATTAACTAGCTTGCTATATAACTAGTCAGCTGTCTAAAAAGCTGACTTAACTAGGTGACTTAAATAACTAGCCAGCTGCCTACCCAGCTGACTTAAGTAGCAAGCTAACTAGCTAGTCAGTTGGCTACGTAGCTGACTTAACTAGTTGACTTAACTAGATAGCCTGCAGGCTAGACAGTTGACGTAACTATTTAGCTATGTATCTATCCAGGTCTCTAGCCAGCTGATTTAACTAGGTTAATTAACTAGATAGCCAGCTGGCTAGCAGGCTGACCTAACTGCCTAGCTACCTAGCTAGCCAGTAGGGTAGCCAGCTGACTTAACAAACTAGTTTCCTACATATCGGGCTGGCTTTCCAGCTAACTTAACTACCTAGCTTCCTAGCTAACCAGGTGGCTAGTGAGCTGACATAACTAGGTTGCTTAACTAGCTAGATAACTGGCTAGTCAGCTGACTTAATTAGCTAGATACCCAGCTAGGCAGCTGGATAGCCATCTGATTTAACTTGCTGACTTAACTAGCTAGCAAGCTGACTTACTAACTGACTTAACCAGCTAGCTACCTAGCTAGCTTGCTGAATTAACTAGCTGCTTTAACTAGCTAGTTGTCTAGCAAGGTATCTAGCTAGTCAGCTGACTTATCTAGCTTATTTTAGCTAGCTAGCTGACTTATCTCACTGACTTATATAGCTAAATTCCTAGCTACCCAGCTGACTGACCAGCCTGTTAAGCAGCCAGCTTAACTTGCCAGCCTCCTAGCTAGCCAGCCGGCTATCCAGCTTGCTTAACTACCTGACTTAACAGGGTAGCCATCCAGCTAGCCAGTAGGCTTAACTAGCTAGGCACCTAGATAGTCAGCTGGTTAACCAACTCACTTAACCCGCTGACTTAACTAGCTAGGCAGCAGGATAGCCAGCTGATTTAATTAGCTAGCTACTTACTATCCAGGTGGCTAGCCAGCTGAGTTAACTGGCTGACATAACTGGCTAGCCAGCTGGCTAGCCATCTGATTTAACTAGCTAGCTACATAGCTAGCCAGTTGGCTAGCCACTTGAATTAACTAGCTGACATAACCAGCTAGCCAGCTAGCTAGCCAGCAAACTCATCTAACTGATTAACTAGTTAGCTAGCTTTCTAGCCAGCTGACTTAAGGAGCTGACAACACTAGCTAGCCAAGTGACTAGGTAGCTGAGTTAACTAGCTAGCTACATAGCTAGCCACTTGAACGAACTTACTGACTTAAACAGCTAGCCAGCTGGCTAACCAGGTGAAACAACCAGCTGACTTAACTGGCTAAAATCACTAGCTAGCCAGGTGGCTTGCCATCTGACTTAACTAGCTAGCTACCTATGTATCCCGCTGGCTTTCTGCTAACTTAAATATCTAGCTACCTAGCTAACAAGCTGGCTATCGAGCTGACTTAATTGAGTTGATT
>NW_007200387.1:0-345 GCF_000164805.1 Carlito syrichta | reverse complement strand
TTCCATTTCATTGCGTTGCATTTCAATACATTCCATTCATCTCCATTCCATTCATTCCATTCCATTCTATTCCTTTCCAATCCATATCTCTCCATTCAATTCCATTCCTCTATATTCCTTTCCATTCCACATCATTCCGTTTCATTTCATTCCATTCCATTCATCTCCATTTCATTCCATTTCGCTCCATTCTGTTCCTCTCCATTTCATTCCACTCCATTCCATTCCATTCCACTATACTCCACTCCATTCCTCTCCATTCCATTCCATTCTTTTCCTTTCCATTTCGTTGCATTCATTCAGCTCTATTCCATTCTATTCCATTACTCTCCATTCCATTCCAAT
>NW_007200386.1:1471-28933 GCF_000164805.1 Carlito syrichta | reverse complement strand
CAGGATTCATATGGAAACACAAACATCCAAGAATAGCCAGAACAATCCTCAGCAAAAAAAACAAAGCAGGTGGTATCACAATACCAGATTTCAAACTTTACTATAAAGCTACAATCATCAAAACAGCTTGGTATTGGTACAGGAACAGGCATATAGATCAATGGAACAGAATTGCAGATTCCAGAAGCAAAACCTCAATTTCTCAACCAACTCATTTTCGACAAAGCCCCCACCACCTACCAATGGGGTGAGGAGAACCTATTCAGTAAATGGTGCTGGGAAAATTGGCTGACCACATGCAGAAGATTGAAACAGGACCCCTATCTATCCCCATGCACAAAGGTTAACTCCAAATGGATCAGAGACCTAAATGTAAAACCTCAAACCATAAGAACCTTAGAAAAGGAAGGAAATACTCTCATGGAAATCGGAACTGGCATCCAATTCCTGTACAAAACCCGAAACCCACAGGACTTAAGAGAGAAGATAGACAAATGGGACCTTATTAAACTGACAAGCTTCTGCAAAGCCAAAGAAACCATCAAGAGAGCAGGGAGACAGCCTACAGACTGGGAAAAAGTATTTGCCAACTCTAGGTCTGACAAAGGCTTAACATCCTGGATCTACAAGGAACTGAAACGTACTGAAAAGAAGAAAACAAACAACCCCATTATAAAATGGGCAAAAGACATGAACAGACACTTCACAAAAGAAGACATTCGAGCAGCCAACAAACACATGAAGAAATGCTCAACCTCACTAATCATCAGGGAGATGCAAATCAAAACCACACTGAGATACCACCTAACTCCCGTCAGAATGGCAATTATCAACAACTCAAAAAATAACCGCTGCTGGAGAGGGTGTGGGGAAAAGGGAACACTTCTACACTGTTGGTGGGAGTGTAAACTAGTGCAACCTCTGTGGAAAGCAGTGTGGCGATTCCTAAAAGCTCTAAAAATTGACCTTCCATATGACCCTGCAATCCCCCTACTGGGAATATATCCTGAAGAACACAAATCACTCTGTAAAAAGATACATGCACACGTATGTTTATCGCAGCATTGTTCACAATAGCAAGAACCTGGAAACTACCATGCTGTCCATCAAAAGAGGACTGGATTAAAAAAATGTGGTACATATACACAATGGAATACTATGCAGCCATAAAAAAGAACAAAATCATGAATTTCATAGCAACCTGGATGGAACTAGAGTCTATAATACTGAGCGTCCTCTCACAGAAACAAAGATCCGAATATCACATGGTCTTACTCATATAATGGACCTTGAACATCCAATGTAATACTATAAGAAAACGAATTACGGTACTGGGAAACTATGGGGGAGGAGGGGGATGGGATTAACAGTAGCAAATATCTCTCTGGGGATGCGAAAACACCTCTTATCAACAGGGTGCCTGAATGAAACCTAATTGTACACCTAACCCTTAACTGTACCCTACAAAACCATAATAAAAAATACTGATTAATAAAAACAACAACAACAACAACAAAAATACAGGGGGAAAAAAAAAGCAGGAATGTAAGCCAAAAGAAATCACCTGAAAGTAAATAAATACAGTGAAAAGCAGAGAATAAGAATGTAGAGAAAAGTATGTCAAATAAGTTTATTAAAACCATCTTTCTTTTTTCGGAACTTAACAAGTAGCACAAAGCTCTAGCTAACTTGGTAGAGGGAAAAAAACCCCACAAATATGTAAAATAAGGGACAAGGTGGACTAAACGTGTAACTAGTAAGACTAGTAAAGAAGTAAGGTAGTTGGGATTGGGCAGAGGGAAAGGCAAGCTGCAATGTAGTTGCAACTGTGGCCTCAAGTCACTCCTGTCTGGATCTGGGATGTGTCTTTCTATTTCTCCTAGTTTGAAGCAAGGGGCTCACCCTTTGTACCCTGTATCAATAAGTCCCTGACAGTCATAACTGTGGTTGAGGCGGTTCCATGTGCCTCAGGGCAATTCCTAACGGGAGATGCAGCTGTAAGCTCTCAGCCCACATTCCCAGCAGCTGGGTTTAAGTGCAATGACCCCTGTGAGTGGGTCTTGGGGGAGTAGCACAGTATCAAATAATCATCATTTTTGTGCTAAAGAACTGAGCATTCACTCTCTAGTGCTCAAGCATGTTAATTTCTGACACAACAAACTGCTCTGTTCCCGAATGACCTAACCCTGTGCTGCCCTTCAAATGAGTTGGTTAATGAGGAATACATGTGAAAAATCTCCTTCTCTGAAATTCCAAAGGTCATCTATATTAATTATTGCTACATGACAGTGTACCTAAGATCTTAGTGTCTTAAAATGACAAACAAGTTTGACTTAGTTGGGTGGCTCTGGCTCAAGGTCTCTCATGAGGTTGCAGTCAAGCTGTTGGCTGGGGTTGTGGCCATGTCAGCTGGGGCTGAACGATTTGTTTCTGAGCTCACTTGTGTGCTTGTTGGCAGGAGGATTCAACTCTCCACCATGTAGGCCTATCTCTGGGGCTGCTTATGATGTGCCTTGCCCCAGAATAGGTGACCCAAGGGAGAAAGAGTGAGACCTCATGTGGAAGTGCAGTTCTCAGCCTGGAAGCCACAGTAGGGTTGGAGTTTGTATTAGTCTCCTTGCCTGTGGTACCAAAGTCCTACAAACTGAGTGGTTAAACGGCAGAAATTTATTGTCTAAAAGCTTTGCAGGCTAGAGGTCCCAGACTAGGTGGTGGCAGGGGTTGGTTCCTTCTGAGATCTGTGAGAGAGGATCTGTTCCATGCATCTTTCCTACTTTCTAGTGCTTTTCTGGCAATCTTTGGTTTGCTTGGCCTGGAGATGCCTCACTCCAATCTCTGCCTTCATCTTTGCATGACATTCTTCCTACATGCATACTTGTCCAGTTTTCTTCCTAATGCAAAGAACACCAGTTATATTGCATTAGAGCCCACCATAATGACCTTGATTTGACTCAATTACTTCAGTAAAGCTCCTATTTCCAAATAAGGTCAGTTTCACAGGTGTTGTGAATTAGAACTTTAGCATGGTTTTTCGGGCTGGGGGTAGGGGACGCACAATTCAAGCCCATAACAGAGTGTATCTCTGAGGCTTGAGCTGACGGTAGATGAATAGATGCTTTTGAAACCCTTAGGCTCTCAGTGTTTCCCAAATTTGCTAATCCTAAGGAAGTGGCCCACTCTATCTTGTTAAAAGATTGCTCTCCCTTGCTTGAAGATTATGCAGAGGTCTCATGAGTCAGTTTCCTTGAAAGACAATGTTTTTCTCCTTGAGGATCTATCTATATCTTCTTCCTGGCAGCAATCTAGTAACAAGTATCAAATCCCAGTAAAGCTCAGGCAGCAATGTGCTGAGCTAAATGAGGAGGAGGACACATACTTCAAAAGACCCCCCAGGATCTGATAATATGCACAAGAGTGGGTCCCAATGATGTTGGATTAAGGGGGCCAGAGCATAAAATTGGATAAAGAAGAGTTTATCAACATAATCTCTATCATAATGATAGAGAATATAGCAACCTGGCAAAGACCAAGGGAATGGTGGTGATAGTGTTGCAAGGATGGTTCTTGAAATTCTTGAGAAAAGTGATGTTTCATACTAAGTGAGGTAGAAATGCCAGAAGTGTCATGGCAGATAATAGAAGAAAGCATAGAATGGTCAAGAGAATTGCACATACTAAGTTATGATTAACACAACTTCCTGTCCTTTTTATGCATGTAAGTGCACTTTTGACATCTCTGTAGACAGATGGATCAAAACCAGCCCACATTCACGTGGAAAGCACATCAGTAAACATTTAGAGTCTTGCTCTGGGGCTATGTTAACTCTCCCACTATTTGTCATTTTATAGTATAAAGGTACCTGTACTATCTAGAAATTTTATATGTAATGACATTGGCACACTATATCTATGACAATGTTAATCAGGCTGGATAAGCAAAAAATGAAAAATATGTTAGAGTCTTTAATAAAGCATAAGTTCTTCAGAGGATGGGAAAATAAATGTTATAGAAGTTCAGGGATCTCTTATATTCACAAAATTTGTAGGTGTCTAGTGGTCTGGAACTTGCTGGGACATCCTCTTCTAAGTAAAGGACAGATTGTTGAATCTAGTGTTTGCTGCCTCCAAAAAAGAAGGAAATAGTTTGGTAGGCACTCTGGGTTCTGGAGTCAGCATTTTTGGCACTTGGGAACACTGATTCTACCTGTTTAGAGAAGACATGGAGGACTTGCTTGTTTGAGTGGAACCTAGAGCCCAGAAAGGAATCTTTGACATTTCCAGGCTGCAGCAGAACTGGCCCTCCCATTTTGGCCACTTGACCTGACAATTTATGACCCTGTATGTATCATAAGGATGGGAAAGTATGCTGTGTGGAGCATTTGACAAGCTTTAACTGGGTAATTACAATGCCTCCCCTTAGGATTCAGTGGGGGCAAGACCATTGCCAACTGCTGCAGATCACTATAAATCATTCAAAAAGGAGCTCCTTTCCTGTGACTGGGCTGTGACAGAGATACAGAGTTTGACCATGGGGCATCAAGTGACCAATTTGCCAGAGCCCTATTATAAATTGCATCATGCCACACCCCTTAGAAGCAATTCTTCATAAAATGGAAAAGGTACCTGTGTGATTAGGCGAGAACAGGTCCAGTGGGTAGAAGTAAGCTATAAAGGCTGGTGGCCCAGACCTCACATCATGAATTATTTTGTGTTGGCACTCCTCCCTTGACTTATGCCTGTAGCCACAGTGGCGTAACATTTAATCTGATTATTGGCTGGGAGTTCAGCAGAGGTAATCAACTGGAGTCCTTATAAGCTTCTCCATGTGGCTTGGGCTTCTCACAGCATCATGACTTATTCCAAAACGGACCATCCCAAGGGCAAGAATTCCAAAAGACCCAAGCCTAGCTTTAAAATTGCTTATTATCTAGTTTTGGAAGTCATGGGGCATCACTTCTGCAGCATGTTATTAACCAAGATTCAAGAGGAGAATAAATGGACCCTTCCTCTCCATGACATCTCAGTAGAACCAGTAAAAAATAATTGTAGTCATTTTTAATTTACCACAGGTGATGTTTTCCAGAATGAAGTATATATCCTACATCAATGATTATTATGTTGTTCTGTGTATTCACTTGGTGTAAGGGATGGAAAATAGAGATGGTACCCCAATCTTCTTGGCTCCCATTGACTCATTTGAAATGTACGCTTCTGGTGCCTGCAATGTCAAGCTCTACATCTTTAGAGGTACTGGTTTCCAGAAGGGAAATATTTCTACCAGTGGTCATAGTAAGGATCCCATTGACCTTTCAGCTATGGCTGCTGCCCGATCACTTTGGTTCCTGTGCCAAAAGGCCATCTAATAGAGAAAGGAGTCATAACACTTGCATGTAAAATTGACTTTGATTACCAGTGGGAGTTATACACGATGGGAATAGGGAAGAAGCTCTTTGGTGCTCAGTGATCCCAGTGCTCTTCTAAGATGGGAAAAACTTAATGTAAGAAGCAAGTAGAGCTGTGCAGTGTGAGGATGTGAAGTGGAAGGGATGAGCTGTGGTGAATACTGTGGTATAGTGAATACTCTGTCCAGATTCTTTCTTTTTTTTTTTGAGTTGGAGTCTCACCCAGTCGCCCAGACTGGAGTGCAGTGGCCGCTCCCGGCCACCGCAGCCTCGACCTGCTGGGCTCCAGCAGTCCTTCCGCCTCAGCCTTCCGAGTAGTCAGAATTACAGGCATGCGCTACCACGCCCGGCTGATTTTTTGATTTATTGTAGAGATGAGGTCTCGCTGCCCAGGCGGTCTCGAACCCACAGGCTCAGGCAATCCACTCACCTCAGCCTCCCAAAGGCGCGGGATTACAGGCTGAGCCACCGAGCCTGGCTTCTTTTCTTTAGAGAAAATTTACCCATATTCTGGTTGCTGGTGGCTTCCAGTTACGCCCTGTTATGCTCATCTTCACTTACCATGTTGGTGAAATAAGAATCCCTTCCTCCCCTTAGGTGTTAGGTGTTAGGTGTTAGGTGGTCTAACACATGACACCTGGCACTGGATAGGTGAGATCAACAGTAGTTTATTAGTTACATGTATTCACGGCCTGAGGAAGAGGATACTACATACCAGGTAGGGCCAATCGTGGGTTGTACTGAGGACTAGAGTGTACCAGAAGGGGCTGTGAGCGGCAGGCTTTGTAGTAACAAAAAAGTGTGGTGGCCCCTGGTTCCTGGGGGAGGATATGATGGCTTGTTTGTTTCACGGGTTGGCAGGATACACAGACATGTTAGGCTATGAATCTGATCCATCTGATAGGGAAACAAGCCAGGCAGGAAGCAGAGGACTATGGAGTTCCTTTTGGGCTTCTGAGGTTAAAAGATGTTAAAGCAACACTTACATTTTTTCCTTCTTTACATTTGAGTCTTTATCTCTGAGTGTTTCGAGTATTCAAGTCCACTTTAATTAAAGGAAGTCTTGTCACTCCAGTGAACACACTGCACAGGTAACTTCTGGGGACCCCCAAAAATGTTCATTTGATGAGCATTACATAGGGTCTCCTGTGGGAACTGTAGTCAAATTGAAAAACTGCAAAACCAAAAACAATCTTTCTACTATCACTTCTCAAAAAGTTTTATAATCATTTGGGGTCATGACCATTTAGAAAGATGATGGATATTTATTTTTTAATACCCGATAATAGCATAGACCATGAAATAGAAATAGTATGAAATAATTCAAAAAATGGCCTTTATAAATTCATTTATTAAGTTCAAAGTTATACTATAGAACATGGATTGACAAACTTATTAGTTTTTAAATTTTATTTTATAAAGGGCCAGATAGTAAATATTTTAGACTTTGAGGGCCATATGATCTGATTACTCAGCTCTGCTGTTATAGTGCAAAAGAAGCCATAGACAATAGTAAACAAAAGAGCATGGTGGTGCTTCAGTAAAACTTTATTTGCAAGAGCTGATGGCAGGCTGGATTTGGCCCACTGGTGTACTTTGTCAATTCCTGTTATAGAGAATCTGCCCTTAAAAACATATTTCTTATATTTGTATATTGCCTTATTTCCCAACCACTCTTTGAAAGGTGAGAATATCATGTCAATATATTCTCATTTTACAGACAGGAAAACTGAGGTGCAACAACTTTCTTGAGAAAAAACTGTTTATATAATATCTAGCAAGCCAAGACTAGAATTCAGATTTCCTGACTTTTCTTTCCCACATCCTGACTGTTACTCAACCCAGCTTATTAACTAGATTCCAGTCACCAACACCAAGTTTCTAACAAAGGGGTTCAACTTTGATTTAGAAGGAAACAATGGAAAAAGTATTAGGTAACCTTGTAGTAAGCTGGTTTTTATTCATTTTTGGATACACTTTTTGTTTGTGTTTATTTCTGTCTGTGAATGTTGTTTCTTCCCCTGTCACTCTTAGGTGTTATCTTTTCACTTTATCTTACGATCCATAGACTATCACTGTAGGGTATTAATAGGGGAGTGGCAGAACCTAATTTGCATTTTTATTTGCAAGTGGAGCACAGATGGGAGCACCACTCAAAGCATGGTCACCAGCAGGATGCTGCTACAGTGATCCAGGTGCCTAGGTTACCATTGTTTGTAATAACATCAGGTCTTGTGCTGGTGTAAATTACAGAAAGTGAGGCCATAAAAATCATCGTGTTCACATCTATATCCAACAGTGCCTGACCCATCAGGATGCTCTCTTAGCATTTCGTGAATGAGCCAATAAATGCATACATGGACTCACATAGAAGTTGTCAGTGAAGAACAGTATTTTTCATGGTGGGTTCCACAGAAAAGCATGTTATGTGAAAGAAAACAGACTGAGGTCAAATAAATCAGAAAAAAACATGTGGAAAAATACATTTTAAAATAACTTTCTGTTTAAGAGAACCTCTTAAAGGCTTTAACAAGCTAGCAGATCCTGTCACTCTCCAACAAGCAGGAGTCATAAACAAGGTGTACTAGGTTTCTGTTTGGCCCCAGACCCATTCTCCACCTTCCCCCACCCCACTCTGCCCTGGAAAGCTGTTCTGTTCAGATTTTATGCAAGCACCCTTTCTGTCCAGCTTCTGGTTGGCTTTAGCCAGTAGTGGACTCAGCAGGTAAGAGGGAAAGAATATAAATAGTATTTCCTTCCCTGGCTTCCTCTTGTGGGTCACAGCTGTTGTCAGGGCTCTCTCTGCACAGTCTTATGTTTGTTTTGGTAACAACTTAGTCCTTTTGCGGCGGTGTAAGCAGTACTCACTGACTACTATCTTGTGATTTTTGCATATATTGCCTATACATTATGACACTCATGTTGAAATGCCCAATTTGACCATTCTATCTATTTCCTGCTAAGACCTTGACTAAAATCCATAATTTCTCAAACTTAATTGACTATAGAATTATTCTTCCCTGAAGCATTTTGCATGACTAGAGTCTCACATAATGCATTTTGTCTAATGTTGATTAAGTGGTGGCACAAATAGTAGTGGACCAAACTTCCTTGAGAGCTCACCTTGTAGATCTGCTTCTTACCTGAAGTTTAATCACTGGTTCTATAACTAAGTAGTTTTTTTTTTTTTTTGAGTTGGAGTCTCACTCTGACACCCAGGCTGGAGGGCAGTGGTATGCTCCCAGCCACCGCAGCCTCGACCTGCTGGGCTCTGGTGATCCTTCCGCCTCAGCCTTCCGAGTAGCTGGAACTATAGGCACGTGATACCACGCCCGGCTAATTTTTTGATTTATTGTAGAGATGAGGTCTCGCCAAGTTGCCCAGGTGGATCTCGAACCCTCAGGCTCAGGCAATCCACTCACCTCAGCCTCCCAAAGGATGAGCCACTGAGCCCAGCTGCTAAGTAGTTCTTAATCTTAAGTGCACATGGCGGTATCAGTCAATGCTTGTAAGTATCTATGCTTATCTCATTCTGTTCTATTGAGTCTCTTAGGCTCCCTTGAGCTAGAAAACATGCAGCTGCAGAATTTTCTCCTGGAAAACTGGAATTCACAGGCATTTTCTTTCATATTTCTGCATTTCTAAAATTTCCTGCCCACTCAGGATTAGTAGTATCTTGCCTGGGAGTAGTTTCCTGGTCACATTGGGGGAGAAATTATATATTTTACCCAGGTCCTATGACTTTTGGCAATGTTATCAACATCAGCATTAAGAAATCTACTGGCCAGGCTCAGTGGCTCAACCTGTCATCCCAGCACTTTGGGAGGCCGAAGTGAGTGGATTGCTTGAGCCTGTGGGTTCGAGACCCACCCAGGCACCTTAGTGAGACCTCGTCTCTACAATAAATCAAAAATTAGCTGGACGTGGTAGCGCACGCCTGTAGTTCTGGCTACTTGGAAGGTTGAGGCAGAAGGATCGCTGGAGCCCAGCAAGTCAAGGCTGTGGTGGCTGGGAGCTTGCCACTGCACTCCAGTCTGGGCGACAGAGTGAGACTCTAACTAAAAAAAAAAAAGAAATCTACTTAGGTCTATAAACTATAATCTAAGGTTTTATTAAACATGATAAGATAAAACACCGAATGTTATTCTTACAGGTGTGCTGATGAAAAGGGGACTAAACATCAAGGCCTTAACAAATTTAAAATTGGAAATTGTATTACTTTTTCTCCACAAATAAAGTAAAACTTTTTGTGTTCCCACGAAATTTATATGTTGAAGTCTAACTTCCAATACAATAGTATTAAGAGGTTGGGTGTAGGAGTTGATTAGCTTATGAGGGTTTGGCCCTCATGAAAGGGATTACTGTTCTTATTTAAAAACAAAAACAACAAAAAGACAAGGAAGCTTATTCACTCCTTCCACGACATGAAGACACAGCTAGAAGACACTATTTTGAAGCCCAGGGTGGTCTCTCACCAAACCCTGAATCAGCTGATGACTTGATCTTGGACTTCTCAGCCTCCAGAACTGTGAGCAATAAATTTATACTCTTTATGAATAATCCAGTCCAAGGTATTTTGTTATAGCTGCCCAAATGAACCAATGCACTGGCCAGTCACTTCTGTGTGAAATTTTTATAAACTATTGACATTCTGGGTTTAAGAAGCTATTAATAATATTTACTATGTTTTTACCTGAGAATTTCAAAGAAATTATCAATATTGGTGCCACTATTGCTGCTGCCACTCTCACTTCCTGTGGATCAATGTTTCATACTGTGTAATATTTGAATTTATAGATTGTCTTCATAGGCAGCAATGTTGAGTTAGCTGGGGCTTGAGTAAACAGGTGAGTGTCTGTCGAGTTTTATAGTGAAGTTAGCTTGTGAAGGTCTTTATATCTCCTCTGAAACCTGCCTGCATTCTAACAGAACCATTGCATATTCCTGAGTGGGGCAAAGGCATTCTGTAAGAAACTTAGGAGATGTATTTTTGCCTGTGCTTCATACTAAGCAGAATAACTAGAAAAGATTTATCAGCTCCATGCCTGCATGGGTTCATACAGAAACAATCCCTCATGGCCAAGCTGCATTCTTTAAGTCTGCAGTCCTAACATTTCTCATCACTCCAAGTTATTGCTCATAAAAGACCATTGTAGTCTTAAAGACATTATCTAGACACTGTGTTTGTCTGCTGCTGGTTAGGCAAATGGCAAGCCAAAGTGCCTGCTCAGGAAAATTACCACCCTCATTTGTCACTAGTCTGCACAGCAAAAGCACTGACTCTCTTTCTTGCTGATTGAGTAATGGTTTTAAAGAAAAAAAGTGATAGGTAGAATGCTTCTTTTAGAAGGGAAAACAGATAAAAAGAATTGATTACCCACATCTTTTCCATTTCATTGAGATGTTCTTTCTGCTCAAATTAAATAAGCTTGTCAAAATAAATAAGAAGGCATGGCCATCATAAATGCTGAAGCCAGGTAGAGAAAATCAATCTGGAAATGGAGGCTGGTTTCTCACTCACTCTCTGGTCTAGGTAGACAAATCTCTGATCTTACTTGCTTCTTGTTCTTCCTTAGCTGTACCCATTCCTTCTGCCTTTGGTACAAACCATTTTGAGGCCAACTTCAGTCTCTTCTCTTGAAAGTCGGAGTATCATTTTCTGAATTTCTACCATTTTCAGCCTTTGACAAGCAGTTTGGCATTAAGTTCTTCTTTCTTGTGCTATTCGCATACTCTTCTACGTGTGTTAGCCTTACCAATGGAACTCTCTGAGCTCTATACAGATCATGTCTTATACAACTCTGTATTTTTCATACCACAGAACACAGTGCTCAGGACTCAATTCATAATCATTGATTGGTTACATCTGGAAGAAATAATATGTGTCTGTTTTTTGCTGTCCAGCATCCGTTGTTATGTCTTCCAGAAAGAATAATATGGAATAATATTGTAAATTATTGAGAAGTCGTATAGTTTTTGGCTAATGGATAGGCAGATACCCTAGGCCAATCCAGTAAGGTTAAACTTCAGAGCCTTCTATGGGATGCATGTTGAGTCATTACCAACTTGTACCCTTGGAAACTACCAGAAGATCTGTTGAAACCATGAGGACAGCTAGCATGAGAATGAAGCAAAGTAAAGAAATGTTCTTGAGGGTACTGCTGAACAACTGGGCTGAAGCATGTCTGTGGACTTTTCAATTTCAAGAACCAACACAGTTATCTTTATCATTTAAGCTAGTTTGAATCATGCTTTTGCTATGAATAACAAAAAGCATACAACTCACAGTCATTCCTATTTATCTGGAAATTTTATCCCTGCTCAGAGATCAGATATCATTTCATACAGAGTCAGAGTTGGACAGGAAAAGTTGTCTGATAGGTGTATTGCAGCAAATAGACAGTATTTTGAAGGTGACTGAAATTTAAACATGTAAGAATAAATATGAGGTCTGACAACTAAGTTGGCAAACTCATCCTAGAAAAAGTGCTACATACCTCATTGCTGAATATCACCTTGGTCACTTTTGAAATACCCTCCCCTTAGGGAGCTATGCACTGATGCCAGCACCTAGTCCACCATCGAGCAATTTTGAAACGCTTCTTTTGGAATGGCCATCAGAGCTGTTGTCGTATTACCCTTGACGTCCTGAATGCCATAAAATGTCTTCCTTTCAATATTTCCTTTATCTTTGGTTAAAGAAAAAAGTCACTGGAGGCCAGATCAGGTGAGTAGGAAGGGGGTTCCAAAACAGTTATTTGTATAGTGCTGCCAACGTATGCACACTGTGACAAGTTTGTGAATGTAATTGTCAGACCTCAACAAATAATGGTGACAGCTCTAATGGTCATTCCAGAAAAAAAAATTCCAAAATTGGACTAGGATGGACTAGGCACTTGTGTCAGTGCATAGATTTCCAAGGGACGTACTTTGAAGGTGACCATGATGATATTCAGCAATGAGGTATGTAGCACTTTTTCTAGGATAGTTTGTGAACCCAATTGTTGGACCTCGTACACAATATTTTATAAATAAATTCTATTCTGGGAGAGTTCTCCCTCCTAGGTAGAATTTAAAAGTAGTTGAATTCATTGTAACAGAGGATAGAAAAGTGGTTACCAGGGTCTGGGGTTGGGAAAAACTGTGAGCTGTTGGTCACAGAGTAAAAACCTTCAATTATAAGATAAGTAAGTTCTGGGGGTCTAATGTGCAGTGTACTGACTATAGTAATAATAATGTATTGTATATATAAAATTTGCTAAGAGGGTAGCTCTCAAATGTTCTTACCACACAAAAAATGGTAACAAGGTAAGGTGATGAATATGTTAATTCACTTGATTGTGATAATCATTTTGCAGTGTATATGTATATCAAAATAGCACATTGTACATCTTAAATATATCTAATTTTTATTTACCAGTCATAGCTCAATAAAACTGGAAAACTAAAACAAAACCTCAGAAATCTTATTTGCTGAGTTGTTACCAGTAACTTTCCCTGGATTTGTAGACAAAAATGTAGCCAGAATCTTGAGAAGAGAAGGGAGAGGACAGAAAATCTCTAATAATGGGAAAAGGTGGACTTCTGGGTGGCCCTACCAACATCATCACTCTGATCTGGGGGCTCTGTTTTTTTTTTTTTGAGTTGGAGTCTCACTCTTTGTTGCCCAGACTGGAGTGCAGTGGCACGCTTACAGCCACCGCAGCCTTGACCTGCTGGACTCAGGCAATCCTTCTGCCTCAGTCTTCCAAGTAGCTGGAACTACAGACGCACACCACCATGCCTGGTTAGTTTTTGTGATTTATTCTAGAATGAGGTCTCACCAAGTTGCTCAGTCTTGTCTTGAACCCCGGGCTCAGACAATCTTTCGCCTCGGGCTCCCAAAGTCCTGGGCTTATAGGCAGAGCCACTGCGCCCGGCTGGGGGCTCTATTGGTTGGTGGGCAGTTTGTAGGAAGCTTGTTTCCTTGTCAAAAAGACATTGCCTGTTTCTGGAGTGGGCAAAGGTCACACTTATCTGCACAGAAGAGGCGCACATCAGCCCCAGGCACAAACCGACATTGCATTATGATTAACATCATCCATCTTTGTCTTTATCGTCTTACGGCACTTCATGGATTATTGTTTTAAAACGTAATTAAAATGTTATCTTTTCAGGTCCTTGTAGTAAATGAGAAAACACACAATGCTTAATTCAATGGCTGGCACATAAGGCATGCTGATGTGCATGTGCTGTTTTTTCATTTTTTAAGAGGATATAATCATTTATTATGTAAAAATTACATGTGGCAGCGGTGATAAGACAGATTAACCAAGGAATCAGAGTGCAAGTAACTTAGATTTTTTGGTTTATTTATTATACATTTACATTTGAGAGCAAATAAATTTTAGTCTGGACAATAAGGTCTCATCTGATCAGGGTAGGGAATTACAGAGAATTTTGTCCTAGTGGTAGTAATTTGCAGTGTCTTGTTTGACTTAAATAGCCCAAAAGATAGCAGGCAGAAAAGGGGAATAAAGTTCTCAGAAAGGGTCTGAATTAAGCTGGGTATCAAGAAATCTAGTTTCCGATCTGTCTTTCTATTGATGACTTTGTGTAAAGTCTCACCTTGTGCAAAGTCTCACCTTCTTTATATGTCTGTTCATTTATTAAATAAAAAAGAAATGTGAACTCAACAATTTGGATGATTTCTGACATTCTATTATTGGATTACAGGACTTCTGACTTTCTGAGCAACATGTTTTAAATTCATTATTTTCACTCTTCTATGTTTTAGACTCACATGTCATGGGAGTGGTGATTGACAGGCATACTGTACATTAAATTGTCTTTGATGAGTGAAGGTTAATTTTATATATCAACTCGACTGGGCTATGGAATGCCCAGGTAACTGATTAAACTTCATTTCTGGATGTGTCTGTGAGAGTATGTGAGGAAGTGATTAGTATTCAAATTGGTGGACTCAGAAAAATTGTTTGTACTCTGCGATGTAGGTGGGTGTCATCCAATCCATTGAGGGGCTAAACAGAACAAAAAGTCAAAGGAAAATTGAATTTACCCTTCCTCTGCCTGAGTGCTTGTGCTGAGACATTGATCTCCTGTCCTGGGATGTTCTGGTTCTTAGGCCTTCAGACTCGGACTGAAGTATACACCATTGTCTCACAGGCTCTCAGGCCTTCAGACTATACCATTAACTTTCCTGGGTCTCCAGCTTACAGAGGACAGATGATGGGATTTCTCAGCCTCCATGAACATGTGAGCCAATACCTTTTAAAACCTCTCTGTCTCTCTCACTCTTGTTTCTCTGGAATATCTTGACTAATATGTGCTTCTAATATGGCTATCTACTTCTGTAGTCCTCTGCACACAAAGTTTCTGAGTACCTGTTCCAGAGTGACACCACCATGTGTTCCCTTCTTTTTTCTGGGTAACCACAACTGTTGCTTTGCCACATCTCTCAGGGCTTTCCTGTCCCTTTCATATGAATGAATAAGTGGGGACTGTACCCAGAGACCTTGTCAGCAGCTATGTTTTTATTAACTCCCCATTTCCTGGGAGGATATCATAGCTCCAAGTGGAAATCCAGATGGGTAATAGTTCCTGCTTGGCCTTAGCTGTTAAAGTCATGTAAAGGTCCTTGAGGATTTTAGCAATAGGTTATCAGGAAATGCCCTTTGTCTTATAACTTTATCTCTGGCTTTACTTTAGTTTTCTTTTCCTACCTTCATTTTCCTTTTCTCTCAAGTTCTTCACTAAAATCTCTGTTTTCTTCTTAATTCCATAGCTATAACCACCTCCACCCCTTTTGCCCCAAGCTTAATGATAGTACCTGAGATTCTAATGTTTACTTATTTATTTTTGTTTGTATAAATGCATGGAGTACATGTGTAATTTTGTTACATGCATTGATTTCATAATGGTTAAATCAGAGTTTTTAGGGTATCCATCACCTGAATAATACACATTGTACCCATTAAGTAATTTCTTATCAAAATATTTAACCCACATTTCTGGGTTTGGGAAAATAAATACAAACAGTAAATCTAAGTCCATGCAAACAAGTGATCTGGGAGCAACAAAATTAGCACATATGACCCCATCCATAGTTATCATTCAGAAAGTAGGAGGTTAAGGAAAAGAGATAGAAACAGGTGACTACTGAGTCTTTTGACGTGGGGGGTGGGAGAAAGGAAAGGAGTGGGCAATGGCTCAGAAGCAAAGCAGGACAGTCTTTCCCAGAGTGTGTTGCAGAGGATGGGGTGTAGTGCTTGGCAGGAGCAGGTGAAGACAAACACCTCTTTCCTTTAAGGCATAGCAGCAGGAAGACAACCATGGCTAATAGACTGGTGAATTTGCCTTGTTCCTGATCTTGTGCACAAGATACCGTTTCACCAAGCCATTTTTCACCGAGTAGACCTCATGTCCTTGAATGAATCCAGGCAGCCATTAAAAAATGGAGAAGCATTAGTAACTTCAATACCTAGGGCTGAAAAACACAGGCCAGTTTATTCAATTGTAGTTTGACCTACTGCTATACATACAAGATGATTTGAGAAACGAAAATAAAAACCTTTAGTTTCCTAGCTTCAGGATGAGTCATAAATGATCCCAAGTGGATAGCTGAACTACTCATCGAACACAACTTAATTATGTTAAGTATTTTGGAAAATGTAATGATTCAGCCACAGGGACTCTATAACCCTCAGAAGCGATCAGCATTTTACCAGTCTTTTAGATCTAATTTGCAAACAGAAAGTAATTGTGAGGGGACAAATATTATTTAGCACTCATCATCATATGTAAGTGTGTTCAGTGCTGTTTCTGGATTGAATGAGTCAAGATGTTCTGTGGGACACAACAATTCATAGTGACTTTTCTTTCAAGAGTTGCAGTCAGGAACTTAAGTTTTATTAAAATTGATTTTTGGTCATTTGGGAGAAGATGATTTGGAAAAGAAAATAATCTATAGGTCAATAATAATGCATTTAAGCAATTTCATAGCAATTTTCAAAGTTCTGGGGACTGCCTTTCTAATTTCTAATTTCCAATTTCAAGTGCTTGTTCTGGCTTAAAGGGCCTGCTCCATTTTCTATTTTCCAAGTCTGGGGTCCCTTGCTGACCATTGTCAAAGTCCTCCAGCCAAAAACCACCAGAAACACATCTGTGTTGAATAAGTTGGATTTAACTCATTGTTAAATGAGCTAAATCTCCAACAAAGGAGACCACACATGGTGGAGAACCATGGGGCATCTCAGTAAGAGAGTATTCAAAAGGACTTATTACAGGAGTTGGGCTTCTGTAGGTGACCTGGGGAAGGGTTTCAGGAAGTGAAACTTTGCTGTGGACTGGATGTTGTCAGGAAGCAGGGCTAATTGTCTAGCTGGATAGTTCAATAGATCTTGTTGAGAAGGAGAGAAGACGAGACTGCAACCAGTTGTTTTAATTGGTAGAGAAGCGGGTGTGACTGCTATCGGCTAGGACGGTGGGATGTTTACTCACAATGATGATGTCTGTGTTCAGACATGATTACAGATCTTGTTTTTGTCTTGATCCATCACAATTGCAGAGTGTCCTTGTCTGATGTTCATAGTCCATAAAATGCTGATATTCAACAGCAGGACAGGAGGGTCAGCTCCTGGAGGTCAGAGGCTGCTTAGGGGGAGGGGACCCAAATTTATTTAATAATAAAACAATTGAGTATTTATTCTTACATGTGTAAACTTCAGTCACCTTCAAAGTGTTCTCCGTTTGATGCAATACACCCACCGAGATGCTTTTTCCACTGCTCAAAACAGTTTTTGAACTCATCAATTTGATTTGGATGCCTTTTAGTTCTGCTGTTTTTTGTTTCATCTCTTCTATATTGACAAAACGTTTCCCTTTGAGGACGTTTTCCATCCAGGAAAACAAGAAAAAGTTGCTTGGGAGAGACTGGGTGAATAAAAAGGGTGGGGCACAGGGGTCATGCTGTTTTTGGTCAAAAACTGCTGAACACTCAGCCTGGTACGGACAGGCGTGGTCATGGTGGAAGAACCATTTGCCGCAATTCAAGATGTTCCTTCTGCAAATTGTGATGTGACCGTTTCAAAATTTCCAGATAAAAACTTTGGCTGACCATTTGATCTGGAGGAACAAATTCTGAGTGTACTATAAGGGGGTTTTTGGAGTCTCCCTCATGCTGTCCATGGGGACAACAAAAATGAAGGGGGGGGGTTGCTGATAATAATTTTGCAAGGGTGACAGGGCACTGTCCTTGAGAAGCTGGCCGGGACGCATGTTCACGCTAAACTCCTGCCATTTCAGTTCAGCTGTCCATTTTTTCCCCAGATGTCCTCTTCACACTGTTTTCATCGTATTAATTAGCTTCATTTGAATTCCTAGTACGATGTTTTTCTTTTATACTACACTTGGTACTTCATCAGATAGGATCCTGGCAGAAAACAGAATTGTACTCAGAGGCTGCTGCTGTAGAAACCCAGCTGAGGCATCGATTACAGAGGGGTGGGCTTGAAGGATTCAGGAGGCAGTAGGGAGAACTGAGACTAACCATGCACTCACTGTGGGATGTTTGCTGCTGGACAGGGGAGGAAATGATGTCACCTGAGCCAGGGAGGGCTATAGTCCTGAAGGCTGTGGTCAGGAGGGCAGCGGCCTCTGCCTGGGATGGAGAGGCAGCTGTGTGGGGGCAGGGGTGCATATCTATGTCATTTCTTTCCCCACCCCTGGTGTCCCATGGTTCCTCCCACTGCTGAAGTCAATCAGAACCAGCCAACAAGGGAGCCCGGCAGGACAGGATGGAGAGGAGGGGGTAGGGTAATAGTCACAGCTCAGCACAGAAGTCTCTTTACACTTACAGACACACTGTTTTTGATTGTTTTAACAACTTTCAGAGGCAGGTCTAATGGATCAGTTATGCCCATCTTACAAAGGAGGAGAGTGGGTCTGTGATCAGATGTGTCTATAGTGATGTGATTGGACGGAGCAGTGACTGGTAACAAGGCTCCTGACTTCCTGTTCAGT
The DNA here is from genome assembly GCF_000164805.1 of Carlito syrichta. Classification (NCBI taxonomy): domain Eukaryota; kingdom Metazoa; phylum Chordata; class Mammalia; order Primates; family Tarsiidae; genus Carlito; species Carlito syrichta. The sequence continues at coordinate 10,512 of NW_007200386.1, read as the reverse complement.
CAACAGCAAAATGAGGGTGGGGTGGGGCATGGGAAAAGGGTGACCTCATAATTGCTAGGATGTGTGTGGAGTAGGAGACTCAGTCAGGTAGAGAGAGAGGAGGTGGTGTGTGTCCTATATCCTCACCCGGCTATATGCAGCTACAATGAAGGGAATGCCTTCTGAGAGTCTAAATGGCATTCAGAGGAATCAAAATGGTTTAGACAAGTTACAAGGGAGGACACAGTCACTGTCACCAGCACTGCATGTTTTTTTCCCCTGATGGCTGTCTTCCCATCCTGTTTGTTTGGAAGTTGAAGACCAAAGGACCTTTGGTTCTGCAGCATTATTGAAATCTCACAGATCTCTCCTACTGAAAGCAAATGAAGATGGATAAAGGGAGTGGGAGTGGAGTGGGATTGATGTGATCTACTCTGAGGAGGGAGGGAGATTTGGATCACCTCAGATTGGGGAACACAGAAAAAATTTGGGATAATCTAGAGTCAGAAGGATGTGCGTAACACATGCTTGTGTGTGTGTGCGTGTGTGCACATATGTGTGAGTGTGCCTGTGTGCCCATGCATGTATGTGCACACCTGTGTGCTGTGCATATGTAAGCCTGTGTGCATGTGTGTGTATGTGTGTGCTGTGCACAAGTTTGTGTTCACATGTTTTGAAGTCTGAGGAAGCTGGGTGTAGGATGTTTTCAGGACTAGCAGATGACTGGCTTGAGAAGTGATCATGTTAGGGACAGAGAATGGGAGGTCAGGTTTTGTCAGGCTCTGTATGGCAAGAAAAGGGGTTTGAACATGATCAAACAGTAGGACGATGTGTTGATTTTCCCTGGACAGGTTTTTTCCTAGGGTAATTAGTAACAGCATTCCCTTTTGCTCTCAGAGGTGTCGCCAACAAATTATTTGGTCACCCTTTCTAATAGGATATGGGAAACCACTATAGGTTCACATGTCCAAGGTTGGACTACTGGTTCAAGCTAACTATCCGGTCTTCTGTTCCTACACGTGAATCCAATGCTGGTCGTGACTTTCACTCTGCCTTTGTCTCTGAGTTCAGTTACTGATTTTGGCAGAAGGTGCCTTTTGCGTCTCTTTCCCAGAATCTCTGCTGTGGACACACAGCCCTGAGTTTGCAGGAGATCAAAACTTTAAAAAGAGTTAATTATGTGAGGTGATAGTTAATGTTCATTTGCTTGACTGTAGAAATCATTTCACAATGGAATTGCATATCAAACCATCAAATTATATTTCAACAGAACTGTTCTTAAAAAAAAATCAAAACTTTGCTCTGGCCCAGTTGTCAGGGACATGAGTGTTTCCTATGACTTAATTGTTCATTATTCTTGATCCTGGCGCTAAAGAGCACAAGCTTCTCCTCCCTCAGACCATGCAGACATGGTAACCTTCTCAGAGGGAAAGAACTAGCAGGAGAACAAAGGAGGGAGTTGAGGTCATTTTCCAGCAATTGTATATTCAGGGATCATGAGGGTACATTGTTGTTTTACATTCATATGCAAATAGCTCTCTGTCTTGACCAGCTTCAAGGAAAGCTTTGAAAACATCAAAACAGAACTCTGTCTGAAAATGTACTTACAGCACTGTCTCCAAAACATTTGTGCCTTAAGTCTTGAATATCTAAGCATTTCTCAATCAGAACAGTTTTCTTTCCTCTCTTCCCTGTTATGCATAACAATGGCTAAGTGTGGACTTCTGATTTCTTTTTCACACAATGGTAGACAACGCAGTGAGCCCTTCATACTTCTACAAACTTAGGAAAGTCTTGGAGGAGGTACTTTGACTGTCTTAGAATGCTGTACGTTGCAATCTGAGGGCATGTGATTAAGCCTTTGTGATCATGAGGATATTAGTATGCCAGCCATCTGGGATCCTGGAGCCTTGAGATGGAATCAAAGAGGTATTAAAGGCGATTCAAGCAAGGGAACCTGAGAGGCATATCAACAACACAGCTACTCTTGGAGTTTTTCCACACAATGTACCATAAGAAAATAAAAATATGGCTAACGTGTATTGAAACTTGATTCAGAATATAAAATTCAAGCTGGTGTTCTATGTTTTTCAAATTCTTACTCACATATCTTATCACCTGCTATTCCTCTACACAAATATGGTGATGCTGTATCTAAATGAACCTCTTCTCTCCTGCCTATGGATAGCTCCTCCTGAACTGTCTTGCTCACACTGGACTTCACCTGCAGTGCCCTCCTTCACCTCTTCTGATATCTAGGTTTCACCTCCTTTTCTCTATGAGCTGTTGTGTCTGCTCCGGTCTGGAGTGATGGGCCATACCTTCAGACACCCATCCCAATGGCATTGGTCTTACTCATTTAGTACTGGCTGGTATAATTACCCTGTTGTCTTAGTCCATTTTCTATTGCTATAACTGCATATCTGAAACTGGGTAATTTATAAGGAATATATTTTTTTGCTTCTTAACATATTTTATTGATTTTATTTTTGCTAATTTATTGATTTACTATAGAGTTGTGGGGTACAAGTGAGAATTTACTAGATATGTAGGCTTCATGTTGGCTACTATCTGTATACAGATAATAGCCAAACCCCTCTTTTAGAGACCCAGTTGCCAATAGTTTGTCTCTAGATAAATTTGCTCTTGTTTTCTTTGACTCCATGATTCTCTCCGACAGGAAATATTCACAAGTTAAGCAATGTTTTACAGCAGTGTTTTACAGTTATATTTCTGAACAAGTAAACAAAAACATTTGGTTATTTTGACGTCCTAGAAAAATTGTATTAGCGTTTTCTTAATGAGTGGTATATGCTTTGTTTTAGAGATTTCCTGCCAATCATGTTATTCTGGACTGGCTCATTCTGTAGACGAGGGATTGCAATGGAATATTATGGTAGTTTAGGGGAGTTTGTGGCATCATCTATTTTAAGGGGGTGATGTCCTACAGTTTTCCATAGACTTGCTTAAGAAGGGACATTGCAAAACTGTAGGCAGTGATATTGTCCTACAATAGACTGTAAGGAACAGTTGTACCTTCATCATATCCTTTAATTTCTGGCTTAAGGTAGACCATTCTGGAAGGTCAGGGATCTATGTGTTTCCTAGAAAAAAAAATCTAAGCATACTCTACATTTCTTAGGATATCATATCCAACACCAAAAAACTGTATCACAGTCACGATTTACTTTATACACGTTCAAAATTTTAAAATTAGGAAAGAATGCATTGCTCTTTTTAATAAAGAAATGACAAAGTAAAATCCCTCACTCTCTGGGGAAAATCACTGCAAATAGTTTTCATGTGCTTTGAAAAATTATGGAAGAAAGGATACATGCCAAAATTGAGATAAACATTTTATAAATATTGTTTCGCAATTTGCTTTTTCTGGTAATTTGCTGCAATGCTATATTTTAAAAATGTATCTGATACCTTTGTTGTACCCTCTTAGATTTCCTTATTGTTTCCCCATCTTCCCCCATATTGGTGCCCCTAGTGTCTATTATTTTCATCATTATGGCTATTTAGCTCCTGCATATAAATGAGAACATTCAGTGTTTAGTTTTCTGTTTCTGAGTCAGTTCACTTAAGGTGATGATCTTTAGCTCCGTCCATGTTGCTGCAAAGGACACAATTTTATTCTTTTTTATGGCTACACAGTATTCTATGGTGTTTTTGTGTGTGTGTATGTGTATAGTGTATATAGTAGTCCATGGAATGTATATATAAATATATAATATGTGTGTGTGTATATATATATGTATATATACATATATATACACACATATATATGTATATATACATATATATACATACACATATATATATATATCAATGTGTGTATATATATATATATTTTTTTTTTTTCTTTACCTAGTCAATTATTGGTGAGCACTTAGGTTGGCCTCACAATTTGGCTATTGTGAGTAGTGCTGCAATTAATATACACAAACAGGTATCTTTTAATATATTTATTTATTTTTATTTGGGCAGAACCCTAGGAGTAGGATTGCTGGGTCATATTGGTAATTTAATATTTAGTTCTTTTAGAAATCCCCTTACTGTTTTCCACAGAAGTTGGAAAACCACTGTATGTGACTATACAATCTCACAGTGGATGAGCATTTCCTTTTCTCTGCAACTGTGCCAACATCTGTCATTCTTTGACTTTTTAGTAATAGTCATTCTCACTGATATGTGGCAATATCTCATTGTGGTTTTAATTTGCATTTCTCTGTTGCTTGGTGATGTTAAGCATTTTTCCATATGTTTGTTGGCTGCTTGTGTGTCTTCTTTTGAGAAGTGTCTTCTCATGTTCTTTGCTAACTTTTTGATGAGGCTGTTTTTTTCATGTTAAGTTATTTGAGTTACTTATAGATTCTGGATATTAGTCCTTTGTTTGAGTTGTAATTTGCAAATATTTTCTCTCATTCAGTAGGTTTTCTGTTCACTCTGTTGATTATTTCTTTTGTTGTGCAGCAGTTTGTTTTTAGTTTAATTAAGTTCCATTTGTCTATTTTTGTTTTCTTTTTTATAATTATATAAATTTTTTATTTTAAAGTTGTGGGTTACAGTTAAGGGTTAGGTATGCAATATTCATTGTGCAGGTACCCATGTTGATGAGGTATGCCCCTCCATTCCCCAGACAGATATTGACTACCATTAATCTCATCTCCCTGCCCCCCCAGCCCCCCCCCTCAGTAGTTTCTGCCACTGTCAATCCTTTTCTTATAGTATATGGAAGGTTCACTTATGAGTGAGAACATGTGGTACTCAGATCTTTGTTTCTGTGAAAGATCACTCAGTATTATAGACTCTAATTCCATCCAGGTTGCTGTGAAATTCATGATTTTGGTTTTTTTTTATGGCCACATAATATTCCATTGTGTATATGTACCGCATTTTTAAAATCCAGTCCTCTTTTGATGGACAGCACGGTTGATTCCATGATCTTGCTATTGTGACCAATGCTGCGATAAACATACGTGTGCAGGTATCTTTTTCATAGAGTGATTTGAGTTCTTCTGGGTATATTCCCAGTAGGGGGAGTGTGGGATCATATGGAAGGTCGATTTTTAGAACTTTTAGGAATTGCCACACTGATTTCCACAGAGGCTGTATTAGTTTACACTCCTACCAACAGTGTAGAAGTGTTCCTTTTTTGCCACATCCTCTCCAGCATCTGCTATTTTTTGAGTTATTGATGATGGACATTCTGACTGGAGTTAGGTGGTATCTCAGTGTAGTTTTGATTTGCATCTCCTTGATGACTAGTCAAGGCTGAACATTTTTTCATGTATCTGTTGGCTGCTCGTATGTCTTCATATGCTTAGATGTTCGAGGGTTTTTATCAAGAAGGGGTGCTAGATTTTATCAAAAGCTTTTTCTGCACCTAATGATATAATCAAGTGGTTTTTGTTTTGATGTCTGTTGATGTATTTAATTACATTTATGCTCTTACAAATGTTTAACCAACCTTGCATTCCGGGGATGAAGCCTACTTGGTCATGATGGATGATTTTTGAGATGTGTTGTTGAATCCAGTTTGCTAGGATCTTGTTGAGAATTTTAGCATCTATGTTCATCAAAGATATTGACCTGTAGTTCTCTTTCTTTGTTGGGTCTTTACCTGGCTTGGGTATCAATGTGATGTTAGCTCCATAAAATGATTTGGGGAAAGTTCCATCTTTCACAATCACCTGGAATACTTTTAGTAGGATTGGTATCAGTTCCTCCTTATATGTTGTGTAGAATTCTGCTGGAAAGCCATCTAGTTCAGGGCTTTTTTTGGTAGATAGTTTTCTTAAGACATAGTCAATTTTCTTGATTGTAATTGGTCTATTTAGGGTCTCAATTTCTTCTTGTTTCAACCTAGGCAGGTTGTGTGATGTTAAGGCTTTCAAGGTTGTTTTCATTGCAATTGCTTTTGAGGTCTTCATCATAAATTATTTGCTTAGGTCAATGTCTAGAAGAGTGTTTCCTAGGTTTTCTTCTAGGATATTTATGTTAAAGGTCTTACATTTAAGTCTTTAATTCATCTTGAGTTAATTTTTGTATATGGTGAGAGAGAGAGATTCAGTTTCATATGACTAGCTAATTTTCCCAGCACTACTTATTAAATACAGTGTCCTTTCCCCATTGTTTATTTATTTTATATTTTGTTGAAGATCATTTGGCTATAGGTATGTGGTTTTATTTCTGGATTCTCTATTCTGTTTCATTGATCTATGTGTCTATACTTGTACCAGTACCATGTTATTTTAGTTACTAGCCTTATAGAATAATTTGAAGTCAGGCAATGTGATGCCTCTGCAATTGTTCTTTTTGTTTAGAATTACTTTGGCTATTCAGGCTCTTTTTTGTTTCCATATAAAATTTGGTATTTTTTTCTAGTTCTGTGAAGAATGAAGCTGATATTTTGACTGGGATTGTATTGAATATGGAGATTGCTTTGGGCAGTATGGTAATTTTAACAATATTGAGTCTTCCAAACCATGAGCATGAGATGTGCTTCCATCTGTTTGTGTCGTCTATGATTTTTTAAATCAGTGTTTTGTAGTTCTTTTTGTAGAGATCTTTCACCTCCTTAGTTAGGTGTATTCATAGTGTTTAGTATGTGTGGCTAGTGTGAATGGGATTGAACTCTTGATTTGGATTCTTGACATAAGCATTGTTTGTGTATAGGGATGCTACAGATTTTTGTGCATTGATTTTGTATCCTGAGACTTTATTGAAGTAATTTATCAGGTCTAGACTCTTGAAGGAGTCTTTAGGGTATTTAGATATACAATTCATGTCATCCACACACAAAGATAGTGTCACTTACTCCTTGCAGATTTGGATGTTTTAATTTCTTTCTTTTGCCACATTGTCCTTGCTAGAGCTTCTGTTACAATGTTGAGTAAGAGTAGCAAGTGGACATTTCTGTCTTGTTACTGTTCTAGGGAGGGTATATGTTTTCAATTCTCCTGATTAAGGATGATGTTGACTGTTGGTTTGCTGTTATTATTTTGAGTTATGTTTCTGAAATGTTCAGTTTGTTGCTGGTTTTTATACAATGGAATGTTGAATTTTATTGACTGCCTTTTCTACATCTATTAAGATGATTATGTGGTTGTTATTTTTGCTTCTATTTATGTGGTGGATTGTTTTTTAATATTTAAAATAACAATAAAACTATTTTTTATTTATTTTTAAAGATGTAGGGTGCATTTCAGGGTTAGGTGTACAAAAGTTCATTATGCAGGTACCCTTGTTGATGAGGTGTGCCCCTCCCTCCCCTGGCAGTTTCCCTCAACTGCCCATCTCATGCCCCCTCCCCTAGCAGTTTCCCACTACCGCCAATCCCCTTCTCATAGTATTATTAATTGTCTAAGGTCTGCTTATGAGTAAGGACATATGGTACTCTGTTCTTTTTTTCTGTGATAAATCACTGAGTATGACAGACTCTAAATCTATCCAAGTTGCTGCAAAGTCCATATGTTTGTCCTTCTTTATGGTTGCATAATATTCCATGGTGTATATGTACCACATTTTTTTAATACAGTCCAGCATCGATGGACATCATAGTTGGTTCCATGTTTTTGCTATTGTGAATAGAGCTACAAAAAACATGTGTGTGCAGGTATTCTTTTTGTAGAATAATTTGAGTTCTTCTGGGTATTCCCAATAGAAAGACTGCTGGGTCATATGGAAGGTCAATTTCTAGTGCTTTCAGAAATCACCACACTGTCTTCCAGAGAGATTGCACTAGTTTGCATTTCCACCAGCAGTGTAGAAGTGTTCCTTTTTCTGCACATACTCACCAGCATCTGTTGTTGCTTGTTTTATTAATGATAACCATTCTAACTGGGGTTAGGTGACATCTCAGTGTGGATTTGATTTGCATTTCTCTGATGATGAGTGAGGCTAAGCACTTTTTCTTGTGTCTGTTGACTGCTCGTATATGTTCTTTTGAGAAATGTCTATTCATGTCTTTTGCCCACTTTTTAATGTGGCTGTTTGTTTTTTTCTATTCAGTACATTTGAGTTTCTTGTAAATCCTAGATGTTAGGCCTTTGTCAGATATACAGTTGGCAAATATTTTTTCCCATTCTGTGAGCTGTCTGTCTGCTCTATTGATGGTTTCTTTTGCTTTGCAGAAGCTTGTTAGTTTGATGAGGTCCCATTTGTCTATCTTATTTCTTATGGTATAGGCACTAGGGTTTTGATCAGGAATTTGGTTGCCAGTTCCTATTTCCACAAGGGTGTCTCCTGTATTTTCTTTTTTCTTTTTTTATAAGTTATTACTATAATTGCTATTAGGTAGTATTCACATTCATCTTAACTTGCTGTATTTTCTTTTTTTATTTTATATTTATTTAATTTTTTAATTATAAAATTGTAGGGTACAGTTAAGGGTTAGGTGTACATATACGCATCCTTCAGGCACCCTTGCTAATAAGGGGTGTCTCCCTATCCCCAGAAAGATATTGACTCCTGTTAGTCCCACCTCCCTTCCCCTCCACCCCCATAGTTTCCCACCGTCAGTCCTTTTTTTATAGTATTATGGTAGATATTCAAGGTCCACTATATGAGTGAGAACATGTGATACTCAGATCTTTGTTTCTGTGAGAGATCACTCAGTATTATAGACTCCAGTTCCATCCAGGTTGCTGCAAAATTCATGATTTTGTTCTTTTTTATGGCTGCATAGCATTCCATCATATATATGTACCACATTTTTAAAATCCAGTCCTCTTTTTATGGACAGCATGGTTGGTTCCAGGTTCTTGCTATTGTGAATAATGCTGCGATAAATATTCATGTGCAGTAATCTTTTTGATAGAGTGATTTGAGTTCTTTAGGGTATATTCCCGGTAGGGGAATTGCAGGGTCATATGGGAGGTCGATATTTAGAGATTTTAGGAATCACCACACTGCTTTCCACAGAGGTTGCACTAGTTTACACACCCACCAACAGTATAGAAGTGCTCCCTTTTCACCACACCCTCTCCAACAACTGTTATTTTTTGAGTTATTGATAATTGCCATTCTGAGTGGAGTTAGGTGGTATCTCAGTG
>NW_007200386.1:0-1278 GCF_000164805.1 Carlito syrichta | reverse complement strand
ATCTTTGCCCACTTTATAATGGGGTTGTTTGTTTTTTCTTTTCAGCATGTTTGAGTTCCTTGTAGATCCAAGATGTTAAGTCTTTGTCAGACCTGGAGTTGGCAAATACTTTTTCCCAGTCTGTGGGCTGTCTCCCTGCTCTCTTGATAGTTTCTTTGGCTTTGCAGAAACTTGTCAGTTTAATGAGGTCCCACTTGTCTATCTTATCTCTTATGGCCTGTGGGTTTCAGGTTTTGTTCAGGAATTGGATGCCAGTTCCAATTTCCTTAAGGGCATGTCCTTCATTTTCTAAGGTTCTTATGGTTTGAGGTTTTACATTTAGGTCTCTGATCCATTTAGAGTTAATTTTTGTGTATGGGGATAGATAGGGTCCCTGTTTCAATCTTCTGCATGTGGTCAGCCAGTTTTCCCAGCACCATTTACTGAATAGGTTCTCCTCTCCCCAGTGGTAGGTGGTGGAGGCTTTGTCGAAGATGAGTTGGTTGAGGAATTGAGGTTTTGCTTCTGGAATCTCAATTCTATTTTATTGGTCTATACTCCTGTTCCTGTACCAATACCAAGCTGTTTTGATTATTATGGCTTTATAGTAAAGTTTGATGTCTGATAATGTGATGCCATCTGCTTTTTAAATTTTTTTGTTTTGTTTAGTTTTAATCAATATTTTTTATTTTGATATTGTGGGGTACAGTTTAGTGTTAGGTATACAAATATGCTTCGTTTAGGCACCCTTGTTGATAAGGGGTGTCTCCTCATTCCCAGACAGATATTGACTACTGTTAATCCCACCTCCCTTCCCCTCCCCACCATAGTTTCCCACCACTGTCAGTTTTTTTTTGTAGTATTACGGTGGATGTTCAAGGTCCACTATATGAATGAGAGCATGTGACACTCAGATCTTTGTTTCTGTGAGAGATCACTCAGTATTATTGACTCTAGTTCCAAATAGGTTGCTGCGAAATTCATGATTTTGTTCTTTTTTATGGCTACATAGTATTCCATCATGTATATATACCACATTTTAAAAATCCAGTCCTCTTTTGATGGACAGCATGGTTGGTTCAAGGTTCTTGCTATTGTGAACAATGATGCGATAAACATTCGTGTGCAGGTATCTTTTTGATTAAGTGATTTGAGTTCTTCAGGGTATATTCCCAGTAGGTGGATTGCGGGGTCATATGGGAGGCTGATATTTAGAGATTTTAGGAATCGCCACACTGCTTTCGACAGAGGTTGCCCTAGTTTACACTCTCACCAACAGTGTAGAAGTGTTCCCTTTTC
>NW_007200385.1:0-473 GCF_000164805.1 Carlito syrichta | reverse complement strand
GTTCCCATTCTTCCACAAACTGCAGTTTTGGCTTTCACACAACTTACAATTCAAACTCAGTCACATCTAAGAGCCTTAGTATTGGTCACAGGCTTCTGGGTCATGATCTTCGGATTTATTGAAGTTGAATAAGGTATAAATTGTAGAATATAGTTTTAGAAGACAGTCATTTTATTGAAAGAATACAGCTAGGTTACTTGATGAACTTTGGACTGGGTCACATTCCAAACATTCTGGGATGGGCCACTTTAGGTTGTAAAGTAAGTACTTACGTTTCTATAGAATTGCTTAACTTGGTATTAGTATAAGTCAACTTAGGATGAAAAAGGTTTATAGGTCAGTCACTGATTAAGGTTTGTTATGGGATTTTTAAGTTATGTTTAACTTGGTATTAGTATAAATTAGCTTAGGATGAAAAGGGTTTATAGGCAGTCATGGATTCTGTTATGGGATTTTCTTCCTCATACCTGAAA
>NW_007200384.1:0-311 GCF_000164805.1 Carlito syrichta | reverse complement strand
TTTGAGTGAGCCCAGGGTGCAGTCATTTTGAAAACACAGACCTCAGAGCATTGAGTTCCATATCAAGGCTTCTCAACTGACTGTTTGCATGTGTGTAGCAGACTGAGTTCTTGCTGCCTGTCCCTCTGCTTTCTCCTAGCCACCCTCAGTCTTGTCTTGAGATGCCTTCCCTCCCATGATCCCCAGTCTACCGGGTACTTCCTTTGCTCTCCTCAGCTCCTTGTATCAGGATATACACTGTACTACAGAAATGGAACCCCAGCCGGGCTCGGTGGCTCAGCCTGCAATCCCACGCCTTTGGGAGGCTGAGG
>NW_007200383.1:0-486 GCF_000164805.1 Carlito syrichta | reverse complement strand
TCCAGCTACTTGGAAGGCTGAGGTGGAAGGATCACAGGAGCCCAGCGGGTTGAGGCTGCGGTGGCCGGGAGCTGCCTGCCATTGCACTCCAGTCTGGGTGACAGAGTGAGACTCCAACTCAAAAAAACAAATAAACAAAAATAAATAAATAAATAAATAAAAAGAAAATTCTGTTTTCTGTTTCCTTTTTCAGGTATTTTCATTCATTCATCAGATATTTTCATTCTGTGAACTTTACTAGATATATTCATTGTGTAATATAATGAACTAAGTGAACAACATCAAAAAATTTATTCATAGCTATGAATTAATCTTTTATTCATTTATAGTCATTTTGGAGTATGATGAAATAATTCATTGATAATGGCTGAGAAATAAACCAAGGCCATTGAATGGGATTAAAGTATTTCAGAAATTCAAATCTTTTTAGAAATAAAATTTGGGGAGAACTAAAAAGAACCTTCCTAGCACAACTCATAAAACTAT
>NW_007200382.1:0-402 GCF_000164805.1 Carlito syrichta | reverse complement strand
GGTTACCTAGGAATCTAGCTATATGTCAGCTAGTTATGTCAGCTAGGTAGCTCGTTAATTTAGCTAGTTAAGCCAGCTGGCAAACTAGGTAGTTAGCTGGTAGATAGCTGGTCACCTAGTTAAGCTAGGTTTCTAGCTAGTTAAGTCAGCAAGTTGTCAGCTGGCTAGCCAGCTGCCTAGCTGAGTAACTAGCTATTTATGTCAGCAGCTAGCCAGTTAGGCAGTTAGTTCAGTAATCTAGTTAAGTGAGCTCAAAAGACATCTGGTTAGTTAGGTAGCTAGCTGGTAAAGTCAGCTGGCTACCCAACTGGCTAGCTATGTACCGAGGCAGTTAAGTCAGCCTGCTAGCCACCTGGCTAGCTAATTAAGTCACCTAGTTAAGTCACCTGGCTAGACAGCTGA
>NW_007200381.1:0-453 GCF_000164805.1 Carlito syrichta | reverse complement strand
TAACTAGGTTACTTAACTAGCTAGTTAACTGGCTTGCCAGCTGACTTAACTAGCTAGCTATCCAGTTAGGCAACTGGTTAGACAGCTGACTTAACTCATTGACTTAACTAGCTAGCAAGCTGAATTGACTAGCTGACTTAACCAGCTAGCTACCTTTCTAGCCAGCTGGCTAAACTAGATGCCTTAACTAGCAAGCTACCTAGGTAACTATATAGCTAGCCAGCTGACTTAACTAGCTGACTTAACTAGCTAGCTAGCTGAAATAACTGGCTGACTTATATAGCTAGCTTCCTAGCTAGCCAGCTGACTGACCTGCCTGCTAACCAGCCGACTTAACTTGCCAGCCAGCTAGCTTGCCAGCCGGCCAACCAGCTAACTTAACTATCTTACTTAACTAGATAGCCATATCACTAGCCAGCTGGCTTAACTAGCTATCCACCTAGCTAGCCAGCT